>NC_037672.1:67572983-67647983 GCF_003255815.1 Theropithecus gelada | reverse complement strand
GAAGGTCAATACACAATTCTTCAGTGACTTGCAGAGAAATATGTTTTCAGTAATGTTTCCCTGTGAACTCAAGAGGATTTTCCAGCACTGTTTTCAGAATGAGCTCGAAAGTTGATATTTTAAAACCAAAATTTAAGAATATAAAGTTAACATTTATTACAGCCAAATAGCAAGTCCTAAGTTTCCTTTTCACAATTAGTGAAAGAACAATACGTTACCATCTTCTTGTACCTGTCTGCAAAATCGCTTTGAGAATGTTTGTTTCTATCTTAAAAGTAAATATAGAATTTGGAAAATATAAATAGAAGAAAAAATTTTCCTAAAGTTTCATGCCTAAGACAATGATTATCTGTGTTTCTGGTATTATTTTCTGTACATAGATTTTATATATACAATTTTATATTTTGTTTTTGCATTTAACACAAGACTTTCATATAAATTTAGTAGCTGCATAATACTTCATTATATATGGACCATGGTTTAATTCCTCATTCCTCTGTTTCTGGACATTTATTTTCCAATTTTTGCATCTTTAAATTTTTGTGAAAAATTGAAGGCTATGACAGTAACACTTAAAAACAGAAACAATTCTATTTTTGTAACTCTACCTTCACTTCACGAACTGTGAGTGCAACACAGGTGTTTGCCTGTTTTAAAAAGTGTTAAAAATAATTACATCAATAACCAAGGAAAAATAATCCAAAAGCTGCTTTATTTATGAACATGTGAAGTTCTGAAAGAATGTTCCAAAATTCTTTCTTCTTTTGTTTAATTCAGTTTATAGGTATTTTACTACACTGAAATGAGTTAATCCTTCAAACCATTAAAAATTTGCTTTATTTGTCTCTTTCTTGGTAATATATATCCTACAAAGCTTTTCTTTTTTTTTTTTTTTTTTTAAACAAACCACTATCATCTCCACTGACAGTTGGCTGGGGCCATAACATCCTCCTTCATTATCTTTGTCAGGATTATATACAGCTGCTAGGGCAGCATGGGTTATGTTCCACATAACTGCTCTCTTTGATGTTGCTTAGAAGCCAACAGTTCCCAGACCTATGAGCCACATGTGAATTGCCAGAAAAGTTTCCACAGCCATACTTTCAATCTTTGTTTAACCTTTAAGTTTCTCAACTTGTTATTTTCTATTGCTAGACTTTACTTGAATTAATATAACTAACAGGCATTCAGCGTTGATATATATTCTCTAATCATAATCTGAAGTTCTTCCACTTTTGTCTGTAATGTTTTGTTTTTAACTACTGTGAATAGCATATAAACAGTAGTCTTAACCTATTGATAAGTATCTTACTGTACAACGATCTATGTTTCTGAAACACCTCAAAACTACACAAAACAGCCAATAAAACACTCCACCCAAAGGCAGAAGTGGCCCCTCACAATCTCTTATGCCACCTTTTAATGGTGAGCAGAGCTGATCTACAGTTGCATTGTACTTCTCTTTTGCATCTGTAAAGTGTATATAAGTTTACAAGTTGAAAGTTCTTGAGTAGTGATGCTTCTATAATAGAAAATAATTATGTAGGTATCACTATTTGTACATTTACCAGATTCTGTTTATATTCTATTTATATGAAAAAACTGGCTTATGCTGAAATCGTTTTCATTCCAGATCTCTGCTACTAAACCATAAATGTTCTTCCCAATATTAACATCAATCTTTGGATTAAGACAAATGATTCCTTTTAAAAGGCCAATGTAACAGAGGAGGTATAACCCATTAATCTATTAGCACCTTCAACTACATCAGCACACATTCATCAGTCATATTAATGGAAAAAGGTGTCCCACCAGGAGAGGGATTTTAATGTGAAGAGAATGAAGGAAAAATGGAAAGTTATTGAAGATGATAATCCTGGTTAAGAAGCAAGAGTGTGAGCAGTGAGAATTGAAGGGACAGAAGGAAGTCTTTAAAGGCCAGGGGGAAGCAATACATGAAGAAAGGGATGCTGCACATATATATGGAAGACATCAATACACATCCTTTGGCTTTTTACCAGGGTTTTCAAATATAAGAAAATTATGTAATTTTCTTATATTATGTATAAGAACTCATGTAATGAAGTTTATAAAGTTTGCCATATCATTTTTGTCTGTCTATATTTCATCTTTTCTCTTACTGGTAATAATGCTGCTGGGACTGTACACATATAAATATAACATATTTATATATATATAAACAATATAAGCAGGGACTAGCTTTGTGTTTGCTTGCTTTTTAAGTCAATACTCAAGGTATGTTGGTTAACAAAGGCAAATGTTCACATGGTAAACTAAATTCATTAATACCTCATTCAACGGGTCAGGAGTAAAGTAATTCAGTACCTCAGGTCCTCTAATAACATCATCATTTTGTTATACAATTGATGAAAAAGATAATTCCCGGCAGAGGCCACTGTCTGTGTGCAGTGTGCATGTTCTCCCCAGGTCTCCGTGGGTATTATCTGAGTACTCCAGTTTCCTCCTAGCTCCCAAACTAGAGCGTGGTAGGTGAATTGGGTGTCTACATTGTCCCAGTCTGAGTGTGTATGAGTATGTGTGGGTGTGAGTGTGTGAGTGTGCCCTGCATGGAATGACCAAGGTGGGTTCCTGCCTTGCCCCGGAGTTGCTGAGAGAGGCTCCGGCCACCTGCTAGCCTGAACTGAAATAAGTGGGTTGGAAAATGAATGAACACAAAGTATTGTCAAAGAAAAATTTGTAAAGCAGGGGGCAATCCTACAAATATACAACAATAAACATTGTGGTAAGGAAGTAGAAGCACTCAGAGGGCCTGCCACGTTGGTGGTTGTTTTTGAACCATGTGGTGGTAGGAGATGCTCCGGACAATTTTCTCTTTGCAAATAAGTATTGCTTAATTTAACTCTCCACCACTATGGCCTCTGTCACTCACTGATTCACCACAAATTTAGTAAATAATTATCTTACTCGCTTTTATTATTCTTTATTTTAAATGTGTGTATAGCTCACATTTATTTCAATATTTAATATTAGAAGTGCTTTGTTTCATACTTAGAAGTATGGTGATGTTTTCATGACCAGAAATATGCCATAGGAACTTAACTGTTGTTTCTATCCATTAACCAACGGTAATATTGCTTTCATTAAAAATCATTTTGCCTAAAGTCACAGTTTTCAATAACTCATCAACCACATTGAGGACTTACTGTTTATAGCATTTGCAAAATTGATCAGCATAAACTACTAATAAGAATATTAACACTTTAATGGGCAGAAGATTAATTCACTTAATTTTCTGAAGTGAAATTTACTTAACCACAACTTTGTTGAATAATCACACATTTGCTCTGTCAATGCCCACCATTGAAAGTCCAGAAACACACATGCAGTCAAAAAAAAAAAAAAAAAACCCAAGTAAATCAACTGTGCTGCTGTGGTAACAAGAAAGAACCACGGGGCATTTTTGGTAAGACAGAGTAGCAAAGGGCTCATTTTAGAGTTTGGTTCTGTGCTGGAAGATTTGCGGGAGATTAAGGAAGTCAAACTTTGTTCTGGATTGAGTACTGTCAGAAGGCATGGGAAGTTCAATAATTAGTATTTTAAAAATTTTTATTTAAGAGGCATTAGGAAGGATTAGGGATGCAGTTGTCATCAGTAAAGAAACAACAGCCACTCATGTTTGCTGGGAGAGGAGGTATTTGGTTATTTTAGTGATTGTGTTGCATCCCTGTCTCTGTGCTTGCAATTATTGGGCAGTGGTTTTGTTTTTAAGTTCTACTGTGGTGGTGAAGTGGCCGTGTCTGGCCCTTCTTGGTATTCTGTGAGTATAGTTTTATTCAGTAGGGAATACCATGGTCTAGCTGTCAGTTTCAAGAGCTGTTTTATTTTGTTTTTTCTTTCTCAGATCATTTATTTCCACATTCAACAAATATAAGTTTCAGGATGCATCTGGTATTATGTGACATTCAAGGAATAGATTGGAAAACAAGACAGCCAGGTGCAGCTCAGTTAGCATAAAATGATCAAGAGTATGACTTTGTACTTCAAGTGCCCAGATTTAACTCCTGGCTTTATCACTTACTGTCTCCCTGTGTCAGTTATTAAATAACACTAATTTTCAGTTACCCATCTGTAAATGGAAATAATAATAGTAGCTCCCTTAGGAAATTGTTACTGATATTAAATAGGTGTTAATTATAATCATCATCATCACTAGGGAAGACAGCTATTAGATAAATCATAAAGCCATCAAATGTTACAAAAGAGACACAGACTGATATGGTGGTATACATATCAGAGGGACCTAAACAGCTCTAGAGGAATCAGGGGAATGTTCCCCAAAAGGAATGTTTAAAGCCCTGAGTACAGGCCGGGCGCGGTGGCTCACACCTGTAGTACCAGCACTTTGAGAGGCAGAGGCTGGCAGATCACGAGATCAGGAGTTCGAGACCAGCCTGGCCAAAATGGTGAAATCCCGTCTCTACCAAAAATATTAAAAAATTAGCTGAGCGTGGTGGCGGGCGCCTGCAATCCCAGCTACGTGGGAGGCTGAGACAGGAGAATTGCTTGAACCCGGGAGGCAGAGGTTGCAATGAGCTGAGATCATCCCACTGCACTCCAACCTGGGCGACAAGAGCAAAACTCCTTCTGAAAAACAAACAAAAAAACCCGAGTACATTTTAGATTTTAGTTAAGTGGAGGCAGTGACTAAAGGGGTTTTCTACCCAGGTAAAAGAGGGAATCTGAGCAAACACCCTGAGATGTAAAAACACAGGTCACATTTGAAGTCCTGGAGGAAATCCTGTGAGATGAGCCTAGATTGAAAGGAGCAGACAGGCCGGGCGTGGGGCTCACGCCTGTAATCCCAGCTCTTTGGGAGACCGAGGCGGGCGGATCACGTGAGGTCGGGAGTTGGAGACCAGCCTGCTGACCAACAAGTAGAAACCCCGTCTCTACTGAAAATACAAAGTTAGCCTGGCGTGGTGGCGCATGCCTGTCATCCCAGCTACTCGGGAGGCTGGGCTGAGGCAGGAAAATCGCTTGAACCCGGGAGGCGGAGGTTGCGGTGAACTGAGATCGCACCATTGCACTCCAGCCTGGGCAACAAGAGCGAAACTCCTACTCATTAAAAAAAAGAAAAAAGAAAAAAGAAAAAAAGAAAAGCGGAGCAAGGAGCAGATAGTGGGAGATTAGACTGGTGAAGTGAGCAGAGTCAAATTAAGCAGGACCTTAAGGTCATATTAGAGATTCTGAACTACTTCCAAAAAAGAGCAGCAAGACACCAATAACAACAACGTCCTCCCTCACCCCGCACCCTTTCCAGGAGCCGTTCTCCATAGCCACACTAAGGGGCTTGACTTTTCATCCTTTAGTCCCCTCTCTGGCTCCCAGACATGCTCCCGATGAAGATGAAAGGGTCTGGATTGTTAGTCCTGTCGAGTAGCAAGGGCCTGATTTGTGCTCAGTGCTGGTGGGGGCGGGGGCGGGGGCGGGAGATTTATTTAAAAAGAAGAGGAAAGAAAAAAAGAGATCTCTATAGGCAAGTTAGCTTTGCAACGTTTCAGATAATAGAATATATGCCACATGTTTCTTTTATCCCTTTATCCAGGTATGTTTGACATTACATTTTAGATATGGATTTAAGAGTCTAGTATTCCATGGATTTTCTTTCACCTGATGATTAGAGATTTTTAATTTTTTTCACTGCCTTCAATGCATTCAGCTTCCAAGTAATCTAATTGATGTGGGATTATTAGTGTGCAGATGAATAGACTAAAATACAGATGTAGATTTTTTCAAATTACATATTTACATCTATAAAAATCAACTCACAATGAAAAGTGTTAAAAGCATAAAATTACTTATAAATAATTCTTGTTTGTGACTCCTTAAAATTAGTCTAATTATCTCCTCTAACTTCAAGGATTGTGATGAGAATTACATGCAATAACATGTCTAATGGATATTCACTACGTGTGTATATTACCTTCCCTTCTGCCAAAAGGACTGTTCTTAGGAGAAGCTGAGAGTAACCACATGGAGCTGACCCATTGAGTCTGTATCTTTGGTTTTCCTCAGTTTGATTTGGAATTTGTCAGTGGTGGGATACCAATGGAGTTGATATTTATGGCTACAATTAGCGTATATGCAAGAAGGTTAAGCAAAAGCACCAGTAAGTGCAAAGCTGTTTTGGATTCCATTTCTCTTTGAACTGTGTCCAAAAAAGAGCAATCACACACCAATGCATTCTCCAGTGCAAATCTATGCTGTTATGAGTCCAAAATAACTGGTCAGACTTTGTCTAGGTGGAGCTGAACTGAAAAAAAAAAAAATCTAACCAAATAAACTGCCCTGGGCTACCATTCCTGTGATTTATTTGAATGGAAACACAAAATTATCTACTGCATAAGGAAATTATTATATTAAGTGATCTAAATAAGATGAATTCAATGTCTGGAGAGGAGATGAGTATTTTTTTCTTCAAAACACCAGAATTCCTGCTGACATCACTTAGAATCATTAGTCTTCCTGTAATTATTTCACCTTTTCTTTAACCTTGTGTTCACCCTTCCATTTGTCTATATTTTTGTCTTAACTGGACAAAAATCACACAAACTCTTTCAAAGTTGTAAAACCAGCGTATTATTATGTAGATTTTTACCAGCTTGAAATTCAAGTTGGTAATTTTGCCTTTAAGTGGGAGGTATCTGAATTTTTGAATAAAATTCAGTTTTGCAATATTTTACTTTCACAAACAGTGATAAAATGCATCAGAAAGATCCATTGATATCAATAGTTCTGAGAAATGCATACTCTAAGAAGTTTCCAAATGGTATAACAGATTATCCAACAGAAGTATGCATGAACAAGGCAGAATTGAAATAACACAATGTCTTGTTTTACCTATGTGACCTGTACATGAGGTAAATAAATTTTCTTCACATATGGTGGTTTGTACAGGTGGGGACATTGTTTTGTAATGATCACACATACTTGCACGCTAGCCATGCCTGGACCTTTTTCACTGAAGAGGAGTGACTAAGTGGCCACAACAGCTCACGAGGCCAAGAATTCCAGAAGTCTTCTTGTCTGCCCAGGTGCAATCTGTCATTGGTTCAGGGATAGAAATCCTTTCTGATCATCTTCATAACCCCCTACAACTCGGAAAAGTTCGTTAAACACAGTAGTCTCTTAAATTGGATATTAGTTATCCCAAGATGGCCAGCAAACAATAACCAGTGGCAAAAACACATGACTGATTTTGCCATATATTCCTCACAAATATAACTTTATATAAATCCTTTAACCCTGTGGGTATCAGTCCCGTCTACACATTACTATCAAATTTAGACTTCAAAAATATCTATGCCCAGGCCCTACTCCAGACAAATTAATCAGAACTTCTGAGTGAGATTTGGTGTTTAAGATCTCCTCGTGATGTTTATATGCAGATATGGCTGGGAACAATGGCCTCAACCAATGGAATCACTCAGTGAACCTTATAAAGTAGAAATACTTGGGTTCCATCCCCAAGGATTCAGACTTAATGGTGTGGAATGTGGCCTGAACGTGAAGAGTTTGAAAAACTCCACAGATGATTCTGATATGCAGCAAGGCCAAGATGATGACCTTATAGATTTTCTTCCTCCTCTCTTTACAGATCTGTAGATATCTAGGAAGAAGAAGGCTCTTAAAGCAGTGGCTCCAATATGGGGTCCCTTGAGAAGCAACAGAGCAATTTATAACTATAATAATTCTTCATATTTATTTCATATTCAGTATATTTCATTGCATTTTCCAAGGCATCACATCATATTGAATAATCAGTATGGAAATATTTTATTTATTATTATTATTTACTTTTTTTTTTTTCAGAAACAGGGCCTTGCTCTGTCCCCAGGCTAGAGTGCAGTGGCACCATCATAGCTCACTGCAACCTTGAACTCCTGTGCTCAAACTATCCTCCCACCTCAGCCTTCTGAGTAGCTAGCACTATAGGCACAAGCCTCCATGTCTGGCTAATTTTTTTTTTTTTTTTTTTTTTTTTTTAGAGGTAACATCTCACTGTGTTGCTCAGGCTGGTCTCGAATTCCTGGGCTCAACAATCCTTCCCCCTCGGCCTCCCAAAGTGCTGGGATTACGGGCATAAACCATGGCACCCAGCCTGGAAATATTTTTTACGTAATCTAAAAAAATGCAAAACTGATACCTCTCTAGTGTTGCCTATTATCTTCTTGTATCTACTAGAGTTTAACTCATACATAACTTTTCTAATAAACTACAAGATGTTTAAGGTTAATTTCTATATCATATTATCTTTATATACTGTACAAGTGTTCCATAAATGTCTTAATCTGATAAATGTTCAGTTTCTCTTGAATAAAAGATTGAATAATTCTGTTTGCTCCAATGAATACGATTAAGCATCTCCTCTGGGCTATCTGATGCAGGCCCTCTAAATACAATGGACTTTAAAGCTCCTAGTCCCTGTTTATAAGGAGCTTATACTACAGGAAACGTATGAAATACTGAGGTCTCAACTTCCAGGACGACTCCATGTCTCACATCTGTACTGACTTGCCATAGCAGAGTTCCTGGACTGGCATGAACCAAAAAAACACGGGAGACATATGCCTTTCCCTTGACTAACAGACAATCAAGAATCAGCCTGTCTTGGATTGTTGCAATCTTTCTATCATTTTAAATCAACAACTTCCTATTACTTTGAGCTTCCTCACACAAAAGACTTAAGCACCACAACCAAAGGAATGCATTAGCAATGCTTAGAACAAAAACCTGAAGTCTTAGCAGATGATGCAAATGCCTCAGGATGTCATGTAATCTATATTCAATCTCTCCATAGGAAAGATTGTACCTGAGTCTTTTATTTCTACTGGTGATTTACACCTGCAATATTTAAGATGAAGATACGTGCCAGGGAGATGTCTCAGCATGCGTGAGTTTAAAAACCAATTAAAATAAAACTGTATGTGTGCATGTATAATGATCACCCATCAACAACTCTAAGAAGAATGAGGGTGGCTTTCCCTTAGGTTAGGTAAAATTGAAAAAGTGACTAAGGAAACCCTCAAAAAACCTGCTGTTAATCCAAGCTCTTGCACTCCTCCAGCATGCTCCAGTGTCAGAGCTCATTTATCATCCTTTTAAGCAAAGATCTAATGAGGGCTGCACTCCCTTTGCAAGAAAAACAGGGCATCATCAGAGAGACTGATGGAAACTATAACCTGATTTGAAAAGCAGCCTCATTGGCCTTTATGATTTCAAGACTGCCCTAGGGAAGGAGAGGAAAAAGTGAAGAAAAATCATACATCCCCCTAATCTTACTCCAAGTCATATCCTGATTCACTGGCACCTTGTCTGTAGGCTAGACCAGGTAAGGCTTGACCAAAAATAAATGTACTTACAGCTATTAAATTCTACTTTGGATTTTACAGTTTAATATCATTGGATTTTGTGATCCAAACATCTTTTAGTTTCATGGGCAGGCTGAATGGGAAAATGGCAGTGATACTGTTAAAAAAAAAAAAACTCTGCACTTTGACTGGGCATGGTGGCTCATGCCTGTAATCCCAGCACTTTGGAAGCCATAGCAGGCAGATCATGAGGTCAAGAGATCAAGACCATCCTGACTGACACGATGAAACCCCATCTCTACTAAAAATACAAAAAAAAAAAAAAAAAAAATAGCTGGGTGTGGTGGCACACACCTGTGGTCCCAGTTATTCAGGAGGCTAAGGCAGGAGAATTACTTGAACCCGGTAGGTGCATGTTGCAGTGAGCCGAGATCGTGCCATTGCCCTCCAGCCTGGGCGACAGAGCAAGACTCTGTCTCAAAAAACCAAACCAAACAAAACCAAAAAAAACAACGAAAAGGGAGCTTCGCATGAAGACATGGTAATAGTCAATGTAAACGCCCCATTAAAGAACTAACATTATGCTGGGATGTAGGGAAGGTTATTTTGAGTTTTGAGTCCAAATATAAAAGTGATTTATATGGATGAAAAATGTTAGCCTGCTTTTAAGTTCAACTTCAATAGAGTTATTTATTATAGTAGCCATAATTATTTTTAAAAGCACCTTGAAAAAAATTCAGGTGGTAATCATTTAACCAAGTTACTAAGGTGAGAATCTCAGAGTCTAATCTAAAATTAGTGGGTTTTTTGTTAATATTTCTTACTATGTTTCTACAAATGTTCATCTTAGGTTTATTGTGTTTCAAAAACAATAGACATCACCCAATACCTCATTACCCTTTTGAAATGAGGTAATAAAAAGACCTAATTACTGGGGAGGAAAAAACTAAACCCTACATATTCAAGCAGCCTATCTATATTAGGTGTCAGTTTCCTTTTCTAAGGCAAAATAGTATGATGATCCAGTAACTACTTTTAAAGATTGTAAACTCACTAACAGGATATAATCATCTTGGCATGAAGATTGTGTAGAGGAGAATTTGGTTACTACTAAATAGTTAAGATGAAAATATCAGCTGATATAAAGGCAAGATAAATTTTATTGAAAGCACATTTCTGCATTGCAAATATTAACATTTGAAGCAAGAAATAGTTATGTCAGTTTTATATTACCCAGCATTTTATTAATCACAGTTCTCTACTAATTGACACTTCTGAAAATTTCCAGTACAAGGGTAGTTATTAATCATTATTACAACCCTAGGATATTGAAGCATTGCAAAACATTATTTTAAAGCTAAGCATATTGTATACTCTAGTACTACTTGAAAATAAACCATACTTATGTAATTCATGTTTAGCATATCTTAATTAACCATAACACTATTCCCTAAGAATTCCAGATATAAGGCTTCTTATAAAATATATCTGTTTGAAGAATTTCCCCTTAAGTAACATTAGTCGAAAAAGAATTTTTTTGTCATTGAGGCCAATTAGAAAAGTAAGTTGCATGGAAGAAAAATTATTAAGTATTGGTCTCAGACTTCAAGTGGCAATGAATTTGACATCATTAGTTTCACTTGTCCATCAATTTCCAGGTATTAGATAGTTTCTCATTAAGGTTAGTCCTTTTTGATTTGTCTGTGAATTTTGCATTTGGAGAATAACATTTTACGGCACCGTTACGGAATTGAAGCACAGATGTGCAATGGGGGAAGTGCTTACAAACTGTAAGAACTGTAAGACCTCACTCACTAAAGGCATTAAAATGGCATTTTTTTTCAAAGTATAGTCCTTGAGCCACTTGCATCAATAATCACCTGGGGTGTTTCTTGCACATGTGAATTCCTGGGCTCCATTCTAGATCAAATGAGTCAAAATCTTGTCACAGGAATAGGTGTTTTTATTAAGTGCCTCAGTTGATTCTTAACTCAGGCTAAAGACTAAAAATATTTGCCTTAAATGACATTTTTCATAATTTTTAAGATGAAAGTGCTATAAAAACTGCAACTGCTAAAATATAGACTCTTTCTGCCTAACATGACTGTCTCTGATGGGGCTATATCAATAATACACCTTATAGTGCCTCTAAGAAACTTTTCCAAAGTTACATGGTGATGATGATGGTAATGGTGGTAGTGATACTGATGACGATGGTGATGATGACAGTGGTAGTGGTGATAATGGTGATTATAATGGTGGTGAAGGTAGTGATGATGATAAGAATAAGAATGGTGATGCTGATGATGATGGAATCATATTAATTTTGACCAGGCTGACTCCTTTTCTTTCCTTCCCTTTGCCTTACCTTGCCCTGCCCTGCCCTGCCTTGCCCTGTCCTGCCCTGCCTTGCCTTGCCTTGCCTTGATGCCATCTTGGCTCACTGCAACCTCTGCCTCCTGGCTTCAAGTGATCCTCCTGCCTCAGGCTACCGAGTAGCTGGTATTATAGGTACCTGCCACCACACATGGCTAATTTTTGTTTTTTTTTTTTTTTTTTTTTTAAGTAGAGGTGGGGTTTCACCATGTTGGCTGGGCTGGTATCAAACTCCTGGCCTCAAGTTGTCTGCCTGACTCAGCCTCACAAAGTACTAGGATTACAGGAATGAGCCACTGTGCCGGCCTCACTGACTCTTGAAAAAATTAAGCACTAGACTCATTTCAGAGCCTTTGCACTTATGTTTGCACTGCCTAGATTTTAAATGGCTTACTCTTCATTTCCATTCAAAAATCACCTTATCTGAGAGATCTTCCCTAACCATCCCCAAATTGTATCATCTTCTTTTACTCACTAGTGCCCTCATTTGGATTTGGATTTGTTTTTCTTCATAGGTATATCTTATATATTTATTTACTTGTTTAATTTTTCCCCACTAAAATGTACGATCAATTAGAATAATGTATTCATGTGTTTTGTTCACTGCCTTATTCCCAGTGCCTAGTACAGTAACTGGCACATGAGAATGCTTTATAAATACTTGTTGAAAGTGAATAAGCCAACATACACAATTATTACTTAATTTCCTAGCAAGCACATGTATTAAAATGATATGAAAAGGATCTGATAGGTGAGCTTGTAGAACCCCAGTTTGCCCATGCTCCAGCAATGTTGCCTCCAGAATGAAGGTGCTGAAGGTAAATTTGTATTTTAATATTTTAAGACATTCCCTAATAGACTGATCTCTCTGCTTCCACTATTGTCGCATAAGAATTCTTCCCCCATACAGAAGTCAGGGTGATAAAATTACACGATTCATCTTTTTAAAACCCTTTGATGGCAGCCCATTGCATCTGGGATAAAAGGCACCTAGAGTTTTGCATGGTCTAGATTCACCTGAACTCCCACCACTTTGATCTTTGTCTGATCACTTCCTCCAATATTGTCAACTCTTTGCCATCCTAAAAGCTACATCTATATTGATCTGTACCTGGACTACTCCTTGCCCCTTTCCTTGGCAAACTCCTACTCCTTCGTATCTTAGCTGAAATACCACTTTTTCTCAGGAGCCTTTCTTGACCTTGATATTTAAACAAGTTCTCCTTGAAATATTTATCGATAGCATTTTGATTTTCTTCCATAATGCTTATTAAAATCCATATAGTTTTGATGATATAATTATTATTTTAAAAACCTTATCTCTATTAAGCTCTAAGTTCCATTTCACAGGATGTTTGTGTGTTTTTTTATTCTCTAGTAATTAGCACAATGTAGTACGGATTCTTCATCAAGAATATGTCTTAATCAAGACATAATAACCGAATGAATGAACTATGCAAAAATAACCTCTGGTAAGAGCAGTGTTACGATGGCTATTTTATTCCACTGTGAATGCTGTTGAAATTTCCAGAAAGTTAAATGATTTTTAAAATAGTCATTCATTCTGTTATTCTCTTTTAATTGTTAATAGTAATTCTTATGCATTATCTGGTTATTTGCTTTAATCCTTTAAAGCCTTTCTGAGATAATTTGTATTGCCATTCTATAGATGAGGCTCACTGCTAATGATGGGAACCAGGACTTGAGTCTAGTTCTGTTGACTCCAAAGTTTATGGTTTAACCTCTACACTGTACTGCCTCTGTCTCTGTTTCCTTTGTGAAGCCTTGAACACTTTTATCTATACCTGGGGATGCCCTGAATTCATATTCATTAAAACATAGTTTTTCTCTGTTCACGAATCTTTACAAAATTTAATGGAAGTAAGCTAAATCAGCCTGCTTCATCAATAAATACTGCAATAGAAAATTCAATTTATTAATTCATATAGGGTATTTTGTTTGTAGGTTCTGGGTTTGGGGCCTTATAAGACAAATTAGTGCCTTACTTATTTTCTCAATACTATGTCAAACATTTTAATGAGTACAGTGATAACTATATATATATATATAAGTTTGCCCAATATGTTAGATTTTTACTTGGCGGCTACCAGGTATGCTAAATGCCAGACTTAAACATGCCTCTGCATGTATCACTGCATTTGCTCTCTCTGACCTCCTTATGGCATTCAGGCTGATAAATAAGACTCCCAAGTCAATGAACACGCCAGATCAGCTATGGAATTCATAACATTATTTGCTGTGAGTCAAAGTTCATTTGATCACCACCAGCTTTTGGATATTGACCTGAGTCCTCCTAAATTGTCTTCATTTATTTCAAAGTAAACCTCAGTTGACATTTTAAAATCTTGATTAACAGGAAATCCATTGACTCTGTTGAAATAAGTGAAAGGCAAAAATTCTTTTTGTGTGAAAGTCCACTGGGACTTTACAGGCATGCATAAATGATGTATGAGTCACCAATGTGAATGAATGTATTATATATCACTATGATTTTAACTTTAATCACAAATTTTTTGTTAGACAATTGTACTTATTTTTAAATCATTATAGAATGTTAATACTCTGTGTACCTTTATGTTTACTTTAGCTTAGACCCCCAATTATATATTCTTTATTAGATTAGGACAATATGCTATGACAGGAAATCAGAAACTTTATGACTAGCAGCCTTATCTATTATGCTGTATGATCTGCAAGAAAAACTAGGGATAGAATTTTAAAAGCTTAGACTAAATTGGCAAATTCCCAACATTTTTCACTCCCATTAAAAGTAGTAATTGGCCCATTTGGCAGGCCATGAAGGTTTCTTAAACGCTAAGTTAAGAGTGTGAATGGTTATTCAACTTCTTATTTTTCCAGGCTTACTAGATAAATTTGTGCTAAGGTGAGTATTTAGACTTTAAAGTATAAATGAAATCTCCTGTGTGTCTCACTAAACAGCAGATTGTCATTTAGGTTGGGACTCAAGATTCTGTCTTTCTATCATGCTCCAGCAGACACTGATGCTGCTGGTTTTTAAGCCATTGTGTTCATGATCTACACAGAATAAGAGTTTGATAAAGGCTGCATTAATTGAATTCATGAAAATTGATTCCATGAGAGCATCCATGGTCATTCTCTCATTTGTTGAACAAACGTGCTGAGTGTCTACTATGTTTTAGGTACTGTGGTGTGTGCTAGGTGTCTGTTGTCAACAAAACGATATACAACAACCTTTAAAAGCCATAGTAGTGAGAATCAGTTGCGTATCAGTCCTATCTCTGCCTCAGAGACTTGTGAAGACAAATATTAAAGAAATAAAAACATATGAAAATATAGGACTACAAATCCCTACATGTGCAATGGAGAGTGTAACTAAAGAGGCTCACAGGTTTATACTGGGGTGTGCAGAAGTTAACTTTCAGCAGGCTTGAAAGGTGCCTAAATGTTAACCAGATGAACAAGGGGATAAATGTACTTCAGGCAGATGGGATAACTTGGGCAGGGATCCAAAAATATAAAATAATTTAGCCTCCTCCTGAAACGTAGAGATGGCAAGTGTAGCCTAAGTATGGTGAAAGAATAGAAGGAGCAAAGAAGTGAGGTTGGAGTTGAGTGACCACCTGATTTACTTTCAAACAATACTTTCAATGGTATAAACCAAGGTGTGTGATTACACCCTAGTTTAGACAAGCAGACGGAGGTCAAATCATGCGGGAGCTTTTGGGTATAATGAAGCTGTTGTTGTTTCCTCATACAGAAGGGACTAATTGTAGGAGTCTCATAATTCCATTTATAATTTAATAGGTCACTCTGGAGGCTATAGATGTATGATGATAAAATCAACCTTTTAGTTTTATTTCCAAGCACTTTTGGTTTGCTTCAGAAGAAGCAGTGTCAAAAGGACACTGAATATTAATATGGACAAAACTCAGTTCGATTTTTATTTACTTGTTTTATGTAGGTTCATGAGATTTATTTGCTGTATATGGCACATGTCTTACACAGTTTTTCTATTTGTTTAATTTAAGGGCTTAAACACTACGTAAGAAACCTTAGTAGAGAATTTTAAGATTCCTGGAATAGCAAGCATTAAATACATTCCAAGAAATTTTAATGCTAGTAATATATTCAGTTGGTGCAAGCATTTTTTTTGCCATTGAAAGTAATGGCAAAACCCGCAATTACTTTTGTACAAACCTAATAAATATGATGAACGAGCTATGATAAAAGACTTGGGTGAACATCAGGTGAGTATGCTAGATGCCTGGAGTGAAGAAATGGATGTTCTCAGAAGCGACGGTCTTCTCATCTGTGACCATTGAAAAATTCAAATACCTCACACACATATCTGGAGAGATCTGTGGGATACTTTAAAGTAACTAATTAGGATTGCATTTTAGAAGTGTTTCAAACCACTTATTTTGCCACGACTAAATGCTATCAACTTTTTGCATCTTCTCTTCAAGAAGCGACTTCTCCCTTCCTTCCAATCCTTTCTAAATAGAACTAAATGCTGACAATTTATGATGCTCTCCTATTAGAGTGATTCTTCTACTTTCATCACCTCCCTACCTTTGATGTGTCAGACTCTCTCTCCCAGCCAAATCAGTTTCTGGAGTGATTTGGTTGCGTGGGGAACACAGTCACTCTTTCAGGACACTAAGGACTGTTCATGTCCCCCAGGAACCTGGTGTGTGTACATGGGTGTGGGAGTGAGGGGGTTCAAAGAATCCATAGATTCCATTATTTCCTCTCCCCTAAACCCTTGCTACACATCCTCTGATGCTAGTTGACTCATTCATTCTCTATGACCCATCATCTCCTTTGGAACCTGTCCATGTTTTCCCCGCCTTCCCATTTCCTCTGCCTGGAGCTCTAACTCTAAGACAGAGAAATGCTTTCCTAAAGAGATGAGTGATATCACATCCTTTTCTAAACTGTTTATCTTATCCCTAGCCCATGCTACACCCAGCAAGTTTAATTCCCTTTGTGAAAGAGATCTCCTTAACATTTGTCCCTGAATCAAATTGGTTTTAAATGAATGGTGGCATCTTGCTCCTGAAAACAGTTCTCTGAAAAAATGCTTGAAAATATACAAAACAAAGTAAGGAGTTATTTCTTTCTACCCACCACCAAGTATAAAGAAAGAATTTTTATCTATACTGTCTGCCAAAATGGATACAACGGTTTGAGACAAGGTCATTTGGCTATTTCAAGTCACACATGCCCCTCTTTTGGGGGGACAACAACTAGGGGCAGATGGAGCCACTGGAAACAATAAAAGTCATTTTCTGATATTATGTACTTCTACGAGGCAACATGTATTTTAAAAATCAGAAAATGATAACTTTTTATATTTGTTGTCAAAAAATCCAATTGAAAACAACTAAATACAATGAAGAAAAAAAATCACCCTTAATATAATCACCCAGTGATGAGCAAAGCTACTTTTGGGGATCACTCATTTCACATTTTCTGAAATGAGTTTCCATGTTCTCATACTGGGACAGGGTAGAGATGGGGGTAGGGATAAGAGAAAGACAATCAAAGCCAATGGCATCAAAGTGTTCCCAAGTGGGTGTATTAGATGAACATCATTTCCTTGTCCATGCAGGATATTACAAAAGCCTCTGTAAAGAGAAGGAAAAGAAGGTGGTAGAGGGGAGTGAAAGCAGACGAAGGTATATGAACAAAACTCCTCTATCCCTAATCTTCTAGACACTTCCTGAAATAAGAAAAGTCAAAGCATAAAATTTCGGAGAGCTTACTGTATTAAATAATTCACCAAGTCTCTTCTGGGATACATGAACCTGGTTCTCCTTGTGGGTGTGAGGTGTCCAAAGATTGTTAACCTGGGTATGGAAAGGATTTTAGTCCATTCTATTCAGTTGGGAGAGTATGGCCAGACATATTTGTAATTCTGCCTTCTTCACAGTTCAAATAACATCGTATGGTTATTAGTACTACCATATGCACACTCTAAAGCAGCAGTCCTCAACCTTTTGGCACCAGGGACCAGTCTCATGGAAGACAATTTTTCCACAGACCAGGGGGTGGGGGGATGGTTTCAGGATGATTCAAATGCTTTACGTTTATTGTGTACTTTATTTCTGTTATTATTGCATTATAATATGTAATGAAATAATTCCTTATATATTATATATTTATATATTATTTATACATAATATATAGTATGTTAAATATACAATATATAATAAAATAATTCATCATATATTATATAATGAATTATAATATAGAATGAGTGAAAACCTTGAGTTTGTTTTTCTGCAGCTAGATGGGCCCATCTAGGGGTGATGGGAGACAGTGACAGATCATCAAGCATTAGATTCTTATAAGGAGCACACAGCCTAGATCCTTCACATGTGCAGTTCCCAATAGGGTTTGCACTCCTATGGGAATCTAATGGATCTGCTGATCTGACAAGTGGCAGAGCTCAGGTGGTAATACAAGCAATGGGGAGCACCTGTAAATACAGGTGAAGTTTCTTTCACTTGCCAGCCATTCACCTCCTGCTGTGCAGCCCAATTCATGACAGGCCATGGACCAAACTGGTATTGGTCCCTGGCTTGGAGGTGGGGGGCCCCTGCTCTAAATGACTCCTAAGGCAGTATAACATGTCCTAAAATTATTCCAGTCTCAGTGGCTTTTCACTTGCCATTCCCTCTGCTTTGATTATCATCCCCCTAAATGTTTGCATGGTTGTCTCCTCATCTTTCATCCAAGCTCAAAGAGAACTTTCCCGACACTTTTAACATACAATCATCATCATCATCTTAATCCTCTTTATCTCATTTTTATTAACTGTCTTATACCATCTGGAATTGTATCTTTATTTATATACTAAATTGTTGACAGGTTGTGGCCCTTCATTGTAATAAGAATAGGAGCCTTATCTGTCTAGTTTAAAGCTACTTTTCATCTATAAATGCACCTGGCACATAGTAGGTGCTGAATAAATATTGAAGTAATGAATGAATGAAACAAACACATGATGCAAATTATGCTGATAAAATAAGTTTATTGGGCCAGGTGCGGTGGCTCACACTTGTAATCCCAGCACTTTGGGAGGCTGAGGCGGGTGGATCACCTGAGGTCAGGAGTTTGAGACCAGTCTGGCCAACATGGAGAAACTCTGTCTCTACTAAAAATACAAAAATTAGTTGGGCATGGTGGCACGTGCCTGTAGTCCCAGCTACTCGGGAGGCTGAGGCGGGATAATTACTTGAACCGGGGAGGCAGAGGTTGCAGTGAGCCAAGATTGTGCCATTGCACTCCAGCCTGGGCAACAAGAGTGAAACTCCATCTCAAAAAAAAAAAAAAAAAGTTGATTGAAAGCAATGTCTAAAGTTAGGTGTTCAACTATCTAATTAGTCACTTGACAGCTGAAGTAAACAAAAGTAGAAGATTCTGTTATAATATAACATTGGCCTTTCTATGAGCCAAAACCCAAAGGACAACTAGGTCCTGTGGATTCTCTTTCATCTGCTTACTCATTTCTCTTCCCTAGCTGTTCTTAATTTATGTGCGTAAAAACACTTGCACATTGTGGTGTACTTGATAAACATAAAATGTTTTTATTTCTATTAGCAAGAATCATCTTACATTCACCCTACTTCTTTGTTTAAAATGAGGAAAACAAAGGTTACACGGTGGAGAACTGGTTGACATAAACTAAAGGTGCAGCTCGTGAAAGTAATCCACCTCCCCCACGTGTCTCCCATGGATGGAGTGATATCACTGTCCTCAAAACAACCCTACAAAATACTCCTTTGCATTCCCATTTTTCTACTGAGGACACTGAGATTAAGAGTTTTTAATAGTCTGTCCAAGATTACAAAACTAAAAATTAAAGCTGGTTCTGATTCAAAACTAATATTTTCTGCTCTAACATGATGCTCCAGAAGCGCAGTGCTGTGTGAAAAGAGGAGCCGATTCTTGTATCACTTTCCCCAGTCCCTACTCCACATTTCATGTGGTATTTCAACGTGATGGTTCCTTACAACAGAATTCCTTGAAATACAGAAGGAAATGTAGATCATTTATTCCTCTGCCTCCTCATAAACATGCTTATTTCCCTGAGATCTCATTTCCTCAGTGATTTAGACTTATTTCACCATCATCATTATGAAGAAGAAGGAGAGGAAGAAAAAAAAGGAGGAGAAGGAGAAGAAGAAGAGGAAGAGGAGGGGAAGGGGAAGGAAGATGGGGAGAAAAAGAGAAAGAAGAAAAGGAAGAAAAGGAGGATGCTAACAGGGAGAAGGAGGAGAAGGAAAAGAAGGAGGGAAGAAGGGAGGAAGAAAGGAAGGAAAGAAGGACGAAAGAAAGAAAACACATACACTAAGGCTCTTGGCACAAGGATCTGTCATGTGTGTATGTGTTCGTGTCTTTTTTGGCCTAATTTACATGAACATCTCTCCTATTTCAGAAAATGAAGCTAAACAGAAAACCGCCTTTCCTCTATTTACTTCTTGTACCAAAATGTTTGGCTCAACATCAATCTAGATTTTGGTTTCTCTTTTACCACAGAAATTATTCTCCTTCCACAGAGTTCATAGGCTCTGATTTGCTATTTCTGGTCTTTGATGAACAACTTTTAACAGTGGCTATTTTTTATTATTACTATAACTTTTATAGAAAATACACCATTAAGTAAGGCAAGGGACAAGTTGGGGTAGAGAGTGTGGAGGGTATAGGAAGAGAAAAGGTGATGAAACTTAGTTTTAAATAGGAAACTGGAAAGGAGATAGAGTGATCCGATCCTATTCACCATAACTCAGCCCTCAAGAAAAGAAGAGGTTGAACAGGGTTGACTATTGCTTAAATTGAACAGGGCCATCTAGTGTAACTGTGGCCATTTTTTTGTGTGTGCGTGGGATCAAAGCTTCAACTCCCAGTGTTAACAGGCTAGGTTTTGGCTCCCATATCCACTGTTCATAACTCTATCTCCTTTCCAGTTTTGTTTTGTTTTGTTTTGTTTTTGTTTTCGTAGACAAGTAAATCAAAGTGTTCAAAGGTTAAGTAACTTCTTAAAGCCATCTACATAATAAGTAAGAAAACAAGATTTGAATCCAGACTGTTTCCCTCCAAGAGTCAGGCCTTTATCCCCTACTCAGTAATGCTTATATTATTTAATACTTATTTCATGATTCTGTATGTCCTCTGGGGACTGGTATCTTCTCTGCTATGGCCTGAGAGGTGGCTTCATGCTAGAGCATTAGACTCTTTCAAACCAGAGCTTGTATCAAAGTGTCAAAGTGTGGATAAGGCGAATGAAAAAAGATGAAATTAGGACTGCAAGGGAGATATTTACCTAGGTTAAAAGATTTGACCAGTCTCCAAGTGGATATAGAATTCTGTGACCTTTATGGTACCTTCTAATTCTTAAAATTATTTGATATTGTTAGAGAGGAATCTGAAGTTTTTGACTAAAATGATGACGGGAATTAGAAGGTGCCATAGAGGTCACATAATTCTATACCCACCTGAAGATTGGTGAAATCTTTTAACCTAAGTTAAGTAAATACCTCGTTTGCAGTCCTAATACAGTCTTTTCTCATTCTCTCATCCATGTTTTGAGACTGCGATAAAAGTTCTGGTTTTAAAGAGTCTAATGCTCTGGCACAAGGCCACATCCCAGGCTGTAGTAGGGGAAAGATAGCAGTCCACAGAGTACATGATGATAAACAAAGTTATCAAGAGCTGGTTGTAATAAACTAAGAATAGCATGTAACTCACTTCCAAGTCGTTGGTGTTAGCTCTATAGTGCTGACAACAAGGAAAGTAAACAGTCAACAAAATGGTTATGACTCAGACATAGGACATGGTATGTTTATAGAAAGCCAAGTCTGGCTCTTTCTTTGTATCCCACGTAGTTCCTCCTTATGCTGAGTTCCTTTTGAAGTCAATTAAAGCTCTGCGATGGAAATTCATTAGAAAACATGTAGGAGAAAACAAATCCAATAGTCAGTGCTTTAAATAACAATCTTTAGGGAAAAAAATTACATCTGATTAAGAATCTGTCCCAAATATTTTCTGACATCATACAGGTAACAATCAATTATACTGAAACTAAAGAATAGATACGCAAGTGCTCTTTCATTTTTAGTACTTCCTTTGCATAATTTATATAAACATGCTTTTGTTTGTACCCTCTCTTTGATCATAAAAATAAAAAAGTTGCAACATAACACATTTCCCATTTAAAGATACATCAAGAAAGTTTAATTCTGCCTTTCCGAATTCCCCATCTGTATTAAGTGCTTTTATTCATGAAACAAAAATTTTACTTAAAACTACTTGCAACTATAAAACTTAAATTTACTTACCCCTGAAAGTGTTAATAACTCATATTAGAATAGAATACAGATATTCTAAATTTTCAAATAATACCTAAAATTTATTACAATATGCCTTAAGGGAAAGTCTTAAAACCTTTCAAAAAGGGGGAAGTATCCTAAAAGGAGAGTCAGACCAATGATGTTGGACTTCTCAGCAGCAAGACTGAACATTAGAAGGCAAGGAAGCAATTACTATAATGTAAGGAGTGAAATGATTCTGAAACTGGAATTGGATACATAGCCAAACTATCGATCATATGTGAAAGAAAATAAAGCCATTTTAAGATGTAGACATACTCAATAGCTCACACATCCTTTATGAAAATGTATATTTGAGGGGATACATTAGGTAAAAAAATATAAAACCAAAACTGAAAGGGAGAATATGAAAGAGAATGACACCTGGTACAAAAACAAACAAACAAACAAAAAAACAATGCTAGCTTAATATGATCCACAAGAAGTAAAGGAAACTAGGCAGAAAGATACTTTGGGATATACTGATATACAGAAATGCTTGGAAGATTCTCCTTTGAACAGCAAAATTTAAACGATATCCCTTTCTCTCAGGTATAATATTTTATTGGTTCCCTAATGTTGTAAATGCTATTTACTAATTTTTAATTTTTAAATAATCTATGTAAAAAAGCATAAATGATGCTAAATGTAGTAACAAAATAGAATATTAAAGCTATAAAGTAGGGCAATATAAATGTAATAAAATAACCATTGGAGGAGATTAGGAAGTAAAAAGTGAAGAAGTAAAAAAATAGAGTAAAATGCACTAATTTCTATTTTTCATTAGGAAAGAGTCAATATTCTCTATGTAAAGTCAATCAATCAAAAACAGTGTTGTAAATATGTTGTTTTAAATCATAAAGGCAACTGAATAAAGAAGAATACAATTATAACTTACAAAAAATTGAGAATTAGGCCAGACTCGGTGGCTCATGCCTATAATCTCAGCACTTTGGGAGACAGATGATGGCAGATCGCTTGAGGTCAGAAGTTCGAGACCAGCCTGGGCAAAATGGTGAAACCCCATCTCCACCAAAAATACAAAAAGTTAGCCAGGTGTGTTAGTACATTCCTGTGATCCCACCTACTGAGGAGGTTGAGTTAGTAGGATCACTGAGCCTGGGAGGCAGAGGCTGCAGTGAGCCGAGATCATGCCACTGCACTCCAGCCTGGGTGACAGAGTGAGACACTGTCTCAATCAAAAAAAAAAAAAAAAAAGAGAGAGAGAGAGAGAATTAAATGGAATTGGGAGATCATGTTAGGTAATACTTTTTTCCCATAAATGGAACTAAATAATGTTTAAAATTGATAAGTTGAGAATAGAGTTATCACAATAGTGTGTGTATGTGTGTGTGTGTGTGTGTGTGTGTGTGTGTGTATATATATATATTTATAAAATTATCATAACCATTACCAGAAGAACTAAAACCAAATGGATACCAGAGATTACATCTAGAAAATGGCACTGAGGAAGTGGTAATGGAGGCAAGAGACCTTTAGGAATGTTTCTATGCACGTTTTTACCCTCGGTTTCTTTTGATTTAATATCTAATGATTACTTTGAAAATTTAACAATAAAATGAATGAAACAACTTGGTTTCGATTCTGTGGTTTAGTCGCTTTTTTTTATGCATTGGCATTCCAAAAAGAACTTAAGGAGGCTCACTTCCGTGAGAGTTTTTAGGTTTTATATTGATTAAAGCTTTTTCTTATACGAATAATATATTTTGAATTTGTTTTTTCCAAGACATACTTTTGACATTTTGAGAATATATGTTGAAGGAAAAATGTTCTAAAAAATACGTGGTTGCTACAAGGCAACATGTTAGTGATTTAGGAGATATCAGAGAGGTTTTCCTTTCAATCATACCCTGGTTATTCCACTCCACCACTGATACTCACTGTGTTGCGTAGAATACCGAACCATCTTAGATGACATGCCTAAGCTTTGAAATGCAAGATCTGCTGTCCATGTTCCCAAGAGACCAATACAGCCCTTTATTATTCTATACCAAAATTTGCCCTTTTCATATTGAAATCCTTAAGAAAATTCTCTTCATCTTGCACTAGGAAAATCATTTCTTGATTGTGTGTACTGAATTCCATAGATTAATATCAGAAGCTTCAAACAGTAGTCTCCAAATCCCTGAACTGTATATAATTTTCAAATAGTACATATTTTGATAACTCTTGAATGCACGAAAGTGCTACACGGTAAGATCTCCAGAATGACTCATGTTTAATAGAACCTCCACAGCAAGAATTCTTGGTAGGTAACAGTCTTTCTCAAAACATGAGGAAACAAAGCAGGATGATGTCAGAGAAGATGAGGCCCAGAGGAACACCACTGACTGCCTGAGCTTTGGCTTGCTGTCTGTTTATGTGGTTTGTGACAAAGAAAAGAGGTCACGGAAGAAGAGTATTTGTTGTTTTAAGAATGAGACATCAGCTATGTCTTAAGATGTGTCTTCAGAGTCTATTTCATGGTTTCTATATAAGGCTGCTGACAGTGGTCCAGCCAGCTTATAGACACAGCTCTGACAGCTGCTTTTCTCTGGCTCCTGATTAGATGCAGACTAAATGCTGTTCCTCTGCCTGGAACACTAGTATACTCCTTCCCCAATCCTTGCCCCCAATAAAATATTTATAGGATCACCTGTCCCATTCTAATTAGTACAACTCACCCTTTCCAGGTATCATTTCTCCCAGGAAGCTTTGCTGAATCTGCCAAGTCTAAGCTAAATGACCACACTATGTAAATCTCAGGGTACCATGTAATTTCCTTAGTATCATACCACTTAAATCACAATGCACTGTTATTTTCTGCTTCTTATCTGTATCAATTTCTGCACCCTAGGGCCTGTCACTGTGCCTGGGATGTAATAGGTGCTGAATAAATACTTGGTGAATGAATCAATGACCTGTAGGCTCAAAACTCCATCATGGCTATTTTTGGAGGTAAAGCTGACTTGGAGAGGTGGTCTAACCAAACTTGCACAAGAGTGAAGTAAAAATCCAGAAAGTGAATTTTTAAGTTTATAGTGAGAATTATGACTGAAGTGACAGGATAGAAGGATCCATCTGGCCTGCACTACCCTTAAAGAACTAGAGAAGACAAATTCTAACCAGAAAGTTGCAACAGCATTAGACTGAGTGAGGTGGATATAGCCATTTCTTTAATGATGATGTATCAGCTACAAGAGAAAAAAGATGGATTCCTTCAGTTAGAGAAGACCCTTCTTAGAAATGTGTTCAGATGGACAGAGCCAACCTTAGCCTTCCTAAATCTCCCTTCTGATTTGTCCTTCAGTTTTATTAAATTAGTCAATGTCTTACAGGCCTAGGAGAAATTTTGGTCTTTTAGAGTTATTTCACATATCTGTTCTGCTCTACTAGTTATTATAAACTCAGAGGTCAATTTATTTGTAGGTACTTTCACCCTATGGTACCATCAGTATTTCAGTTTATCAAGCAATTAATTTCAATTTTAAAACATTGTTAAGCACCTACAATATGTCTAGTGCCATGCTAGACATTATACATAGTGATTAAATTCAAGAGCTTTGGGTCAAAGAAACCTGGGTTTGGATCCTACCTCTCTTGAGAAATGTGTGACTTCCAGCAAATTATTTGAACCCTTGATTTCCTCATTTGTTACATA
Source organism: Theropithecus gelada (assembly GCF_003255815.1). Lineage (NCBI taxonomy): Eukaryota > Metazoa > Chordata > Mammalia > Primates > Cercopithecidae > Theropithecus > Theropithecus gelada. The sequence continues at coordinate 67,622,214 of NC_037672.1, read as the reverse complement.
GGGTTGATAATACTTACATTATAGGGTTTTATGAGTATCATAAGAGATAAAATCTATAAAGTTGAGAGCATAAACTCTCATGAAATGCTATCTAAATTATATGATAATATTCTCAATTTAAAGGAACTTTTTCCTGTCAGAGGCATGTCTTGCTGTAAAAGGAAAAATAGTCCGCAACAGTTTCAGAATAAACAGTGAATTATGATTGTTTTTTGGGTAGGAAACTCTTAATGGATTTCTGTTCCTGTCTCACGACCTGCATACAATGATAATATTATTTACCAAGAATTTCCAATGTGTATAAATTGTGCCACAAATTAAGGGGGATGAACAGATGAATAAAATACATCCCTGCTTCCATTCTTACATATTGTCCATGTTAGATGTGGTTAATTCTCATTCTCAGTAGTTTTTCAAATATCTCTTTCACTTAGCTTTGGTCATCGTAGTAACCTAATCATAAGTAGTTTTCTTATGTAAAAACAATGTTTATTTTTTTAAATGACATAAATTCATTTAAATGTTACCTTGGCAATTATGAAATAAAGATGGGAACTCAATGTTCTTGGTTTGATTACTAAATACTTGCTGTTTTATACAAGTTATTCAACCAATAATAATTGGACCTGTACCATGTACCTACCAGGCACTGTTAAAGGTGACAAAGAAAAAAGTAGCTCTTTGCATCCAGGAGCCAGTCTGGTACTATCATCTATCATCTGGGCTTTGAGGTTCTTCTGTGGCACATAAACAATTTCACAGAATATTAACATCAATCAAGGCCACTCTGTGGCCATGATGTATTAAGGCAAAATAAAGATAAATTCATAATCATGTCTGAACATAAATAAAACTTGAACCTTATCCAAGCCACAACCATAACCAGACATCCCCCTATCCTGACTCATATGGGTGACTGCTGATTCTTTAATAATTACAGGTTAGCCTCTCTCCTTGCATAGATTTATTAAGGAATCATGCCAAGTTCCTGACAGCATCCATTGCAGAGCAAAGCCCTACTCCCTTAAACTCTCCCTAAATCACCTAACTGAAGCCTAAATCTCGTGTGTCCTGTCTAGCCCACTGTTAGGAGACGCCCCTGGCTCCCCATGTTGTATGTTCTCCCTTGCTGCAATGTGTTCAGCCATGTTCCTAGTGGTCTTTGGCTGGAGGACACTGATGTAGAAGATAATATGACAATGAATACAACTGAGTTTCTTGATTACCAGATTATCTGGTATTGGACTCAGCTGCATATATTAGAACACCCAAAATAATAGTGGCTCTAATAAGATGGAAGTTTTTCTCTCTTATGTAAAGAAGTCTTAAGATACAAAGAACGGAGTGCTGTAGTAGCTCCAAATCAGTGATTTCAGCTCTTTTTTTCACCATTCTAGCAACTACCTCCCAAATTCAGTACTGGTTCATTGTCTAGTATGACTCTTGGAGATGCAGCCAAGTGTCCATATTCCTAGCAGCTGGAAAGGAGTAAAGAGAGAAGGATGATAGGAATGTGTCCCACCTTTGTCACCTCCCCTCAAGAAGCCTTCCAGAAAATTCTACACCTCACTCCTTTCAGCTCACCAGACCTAACTAGCAGAATTTAGTCATGTGGCCACCATTATCTTCAAAGTATCCTGGGAAAGGTTATATTTTAGCTGGACACTTTGCCAATTTGAATACAATCAGGGTTCTGTTACCCTGATTTATCTTCCTAGGAAAGAGACAAAAATGGACACTGACTAGAGTTTATGACATAATTATTGATACAGCGATTCGTATCTACAAACTAGCTATCTTTCACATAGGTGTTGATTGGGCTCACTCTTGACTTCATCATTCTGAAAAGTTTTGAATTCTTATAGTCTTATTGGCCACAGTAAGCAGCAGTTCTCAAGTTATGAAATCACTTACAGTATTTACTTTTAATTGAATTCTAAAATATGCATCAGAACATTTTTCATTAGAATTCCTAGTACTTCCTTCATTGATTTCATTATTACTATAGTAAAAATACTTAAGATACTGAGTAATTACAAAAGGTCAGATACTGTTGCAAGTATTTTAATGTAATATTGCATTTAAACCTCACAAGAACCCTGTGATTTCAATACTGTTATTGTCATCATCTCCCTTTTTAGAGATGAGAAAACTGGAGCCACAAGGTTTTTAATTTCTCTGGTTGGCAAGGGGAAGAGCTCTGTTAAAATCCAGTATTCTCAGACTCAGCTCCTACAACCTAGACCACCTCATTCTATGTCTTCACTGTAACACAAAGGACAGCACAGATGTGGGAGCAACTATGCAAGTGTAAGAAAGGCTGACAGCTCAAGAGATATCTTCTTTCAAAACTGACACTCTTATTGGAAATACTGATGTAATCAATTGTACAAATTACAACTCAAAATCTACTTGGGAGATTATCTGCTTGTGTAGTTTGGGTTTTTCATCCTAAAAAATAAAAGTAATACATGATCTTTGTACATGTATTAAGACATAACAGGGAAGCAATTAATTCCCCAACCAAAAGATAAACATTTTTATATACTCTTTCTGAATATCTCTATGCATGTATATTTGTAGATACATATTCATATATAATATGTATGTAAATCTTTGTAAATATATTGAGTTTCATTTTATAGAGTTTTGTTAGGTTATTTTACATAAGTATTAGAAATTTCTTTCATGTCAGTAAATAAACGTATATATGTAACTTGTCTTCTTTTACTCTTAAAAATAATAAATTTTTGAAAAATACAGACTTGCTCTCATACTGTTCTTTTTTGTTTCCTCATATGTATATATGTATATATGTATACTACCCTTCAAAATCTATGAGTGCAGATAAATAAAGATGCACTTAGTATGTCTTAAAAATTCCATTAAAACTAGTAATTTTGCACAGATTGCAATATGATTATAAGGAAAAAAGTACGTATCATATGTAGCACAGGCATATCTTCAAATATCTCCAAACTGGGTAGATTTAGTGACATAAAATTTAATAAACGGTTTTTATGAGTTATTATATTTTTATCCGTAGTTAGAATAACTTTTCAAAGTGCAATCTGGATAATTTTTTTCTAAGATGTATTTTAGGCAAAGCATGTCTTCAAAGTTTCTATTTTTTCTATTAAGCATATAAATTATATTACATATCATTTTAAGATGGAAAAATTAAATTTAAATTTCTTTTTAAAAATCCTTTACAATTTTTAATTATCATTTAAGTAGCACTCCCCTACCGTGTATTAGAATTAGCTAAGACCAGTTGAACTGTTGAAAAGCCAAATATTTCCTTAATTAGCACAAGGTAGTGATTGAGAATCTCAAAATTTCTAGAAAATTCTTAATAAAAATATTGTTAAAATGCTCGTGACATTGAGAAGTGACCAAAATGAGCGATGCTTGAAATTCCTGTGAAAGGAAAGAAATGTAAGAGTGAAATCATACCTAAAATAAATGGCAAAGTCATCCGAAACTCCGAATAAGAACAAAACTATTGATTTCAGGAAGAATACTTGACACATTTGACAATCATAAAATTTATAACTGGATCTACACTTCTTCTTTTCTACAAATTCTACATGTGTCTGTACTTTTTCACATTAACTAACAAATACTTTTTCTTATTCTGGCCATGTAATTTTAGTGCACATGTTCAGGAAGCTTTGTGAAGTGTGAAACACAAAGACCAGTTCTTTTGTGGTTTAATCCGTCCCTGCTTAGGACAGACTGTACAGGAGTGGTCTATACCACAAATTAGTGATAAGTTAGTAATTGCTTCAGTTACGATATTACAAAACTGCTATTCTCATTAACTGAGACAAGAGTCTGTTTTGTTCATGAGAAAATACAGCAAAACCTGTATATAATTAACATAGCTTAGCTTTGCTAAAAATTCATAAACATTTGAAGAGATTATTTAAACTCATAACAGAAATGCATGAAATACTCATCATTAATAATACTACCCTATAGTTCTTAGAGATATGCATCTGTTGTCAAGTTTTGAATAACAAGAAGGCCAACAGAGAAGTTGGGCAACTATGAAAAATGACGGGCAGGTGCAGTGACTCACGCCTGTAATCCCAGCACTTTGGGAAGCCAAGGCCGGTGAATCACAAGGTCAGGAGTTCAAGACCAGCCTGGACAACATGGTGAAACCCTGTCTCTACTAAAAATACAAGAATTAGCCAGACGTGGTGGTGTGCGCTTGTGATCCCAGCTACTTGAGAAGATGAGGCAGGAGAATCGCTTGAACCCTGGAGGAGGATGTTGTAGTGAGCCGAGATCATGCCATTGCACTCCAGCTTGGGCGACAGAGCAAGACCCCATCTCAAAATAAATAAATAAATGAATAAATAAATAAATAAATACTATCACACAGTCTTTCAATGTACAATAACTGGAGTGATAAAATATAAAATAAAATGTAAGAAAAGAACAAAAGTGTAGAAATGTATTTTAAGCACATTTTAAGCACATTATAAAGGTTTTTTTAGAAATAACAAAAAAATGTCTGGGCATGGTAGCTCACACTTCTAATCCCAGCACTTTGGGAGGCCGAGGCAGATGGATCACTTGAGGCCAGGAGTTTGAGACCAGCCTGGCCAACATGGTGAAACCCCATCTCTACCAAAAATACAAAAATTAGCCAGGCATAGTGGTGCATTCCTGTAACCCCAGCTACTGCAGAGGGTAAGGCCAGGAAGTGGGGGTTGCAGTGAGCCAAGATTGTGCCACTGCATTCCAGCCTGGGCAACAGAGCAAGACTCTGTCTGAAAAATAAATTAAAAATAGAAATAACACAAAGAGACATAAATATTTAGTGACTATAACTGGGAGTTCATAAAACTCTATTAGACTCTGACTACTTTGATCACTTGACTTTAATATATTATTTTTCTGAAATAATAAAATGTCAAATCTCATCCTGAACTTATGAATTCATAAAGACTTAATAACATACTAAAATTTGAAAGCTTCCTTAATCAGCGTATGATAGTTGTAAACTTTCTGTTTTCTTCTCTTAGATCCATAATGGAATTAGTGAAGATTCACAATAATTTAATGTAGATATTGCATTTATGTGATGAATTGGTTCTTTAAGAATTATGTGCAAAGTGATTTTTTTCTTTTTCATATATTCAAGCATATGTTTAGTATATTAGTTTCCTATTTAAAGGAATAGTGATTGAATAATTTTGTAACATGAGTTTTTTAGATATTAAAAAAAATCTTTGTCACATTTAGATCACATGCACCTCAGCCAATGTAGGCTTCCTGTTGAAATTAACTTATCTATTCTTCACATTTCCAACAAAACTTCCACATACGTGAATATACAGCCCCATCAGTTTATAATCTCACCGAATGCAGGAATCTTGGATTTTTTTTCACCCATGTATCCCCTAAGTGGAGCATTCTTAAGGGTGCACATCAGAATTTTCTTGAGAGTTCTTCAAAAAAACACACACACAGGCCTGGACCCCACCCCATAAACCTACTGAATGAAGAAAGGAGAATGCAATGTACATTTTAAAACAGTTCTCAGGTGAGTCTGATCAGCTGACTCGTTAAAGAGCTAAAAAAACAAAAAAAACAAAAAAAACAAAAAAACACCACACTTTTATCTAGCAATGTTTAGAGGAATGTTTGAGAAATGACTAGTGAAATGAATTCTTCTACAATGTCCTAAAATTCAGAAGGAAACTGTGAATTACTTAAGTGCAGGGGCTGTCTCATACTTCTTTGCACCATCTCCCCCTAATATTCCAAGTTCTCTATGTCACATATTTAATTTCCTTTCCATTTAAAATTATTTTGTGTATTGCTTATCTCTTCCCCCTTCATGGGATATAAGATTCTTAAGCAGGGACATTACAACTTATTCAAAGTTTTATCCCCAGTGCCTAGAATAGTGCCTAGTTCTCAAAATATATTTGAGGAATAAATGAACTACCTAGAAGATTCAGTTTTCAATAAATGCAGTTAACACTGTTACTATTTGAGGGTAGTTGTCCAGGTTCTTTACATTTTGAACAAAGAATTGGACATGCACAAGCAAGGCAGCCAAAGCAGTGATTTATTTTAAATAGGAGTACACTCCACAAGGTCGCAGTGGGCTTGAGCCAGACGCTCAGGGGTGCTGGTTACACAACTTTCTGTGGCTTATATACCCTCTAGAGGTTTCCCATTGGTTCACTCTAGTGGCCTGTGACCCATCTCATTGGTTGAAGAGTAGGCCTGTGTCTAGTCTAATTGGTTGTGGAAAGGGACCAATCAGAGGTACTTTCATTTTCTAACTGCCAGGCAGCAACTGCCACACAGCAAAAGGAGGGGTTTGTTTAAAGGTGAGTGGCCTCTGATATCCAGTCAGCACTAGTCAGCCTTAGGTTCCCTGCCTCCAGACCCTGTTCTCCTGCGTCATTTCCCCCCTGAGAGAAGTGATCCCCATAAATCTTTATGAGAGGCAGAGTGACTGATGGTCTTTCTTGTATAACTGCTTCATGCTGAGTTGGGTTGGAGTCTCTATCTATTGGGGATCATGGAACTCTTTCCATGCTCTGTCTAGTAGAAACAGGGTAGTTTCTTGATGGCCACGGGTCCTACCTTCATTTGGAACTTGCTGGAAGCCCTGTTGACTGGTCATCTGAAGCTGATTGTCTTTAGGCCAGAGGCAATGAATTTGGTTAAAAGATTTAATGGGAACTTCAAAGGTTGAATACCTATGCTGTCAGAAACGAATTAAAACATTCTGCTTAATTACTACAACGGAAATGATTCCAACCATTTGAAAAAAAGGAGTTAAACTGCAAAATATATGTATGCATATAGATAGATGATTGATACATCGATCGATCGATAGAAAGAAAGAAAGAAACATGGTTATCATTATCCAGCCTATAGTAACTATATAACAAAAACACCAAGGAAAGTTTGTAGATAATATATTTTGGCTGTCTTCTAAACAGGTACTTCAGGTCGTCCACAGGATCACAGGTGTAGTGGCTGATGGGAACTTGAGGTTCTAGGTCCAGGGCTTCAGGTATCACAGACTTAATTCTTGATAGATGTATCCAACTATCTAATCCTAGTACCTTGGCTACAGAAGGCATGGCCAGTACCACTGAAAACAGTCCCTTCCATTTGGGTTACAGTTATTGAACAGATGATCCCTCTTTCCATGTTTTAACAAGTGCTTTATCTCCTGGCCTGATTTTGGATTGTTGGTTAGTTCCTGGTATGGGAAGCCTTTGAGTTGCAAATTTCTGTAAAGCCTGCTGAAATTGTCCTAGGTTAACTAGGTATTTTACTAAACTGGCTGTTTCTGGACTGGTTAATTAATTAATTAACTTCATTAATTAGATCATTACTTAAGAATGGTCTTCTGTATAACATTTCATATCGGCTTATATTAATTTTTTCTCTAGGGGTATTACAAATCCTTAAAAGAGCTATGGGCGGTGAGCTGATCCAAGTTTCTAATGTTTCCTTATATAGCTTAATGCTCATTTTAGAGTTTGGTTAGCACTTTCTACTTTCCCAGAGGATTGAGGCCTCCATGCTGAATGTAAATAGTATCCGATTCCAAGAGCTTTTAGCAACCCCTTGAGTTATTTGGGAGATAAATGATGGACCTTTGTCACCCTGGAGACTCTGTGGTAACCCAAACCAGGGGATTATTTCTTTTAAGAGAAACGTATAACCTCGTTAGCCTTCTCTGTTCTGGTAGGGTAAGCTTTGACCCAGCCAGTAAAGGTATATATCTATTAACACTGACAAAAACTTGAATCCTCTGCAAGCTGGCATATGGATGAAGTCTAATTGCCAGTCTTTCCCTGGGTAAGTTCCTCTCCTCTGGACCGGTTCTATTAGAGGAGGCATTTTGCTTCCTGGTTTGTTAAGTGCACACAGTGAACAGGCTTGAAAGACCTGCTTAACCACCAAAGCTAAGTTAGGCCCAGTGAAGAACATGGTCAGGTTGGCATCTCTCACCATATAGAAAGAGTCATGCAGAGGTTTTATAATCCTCCATTGGGGTTGTTTGAGGGAGATGTATTTTCGTTCCCATATACCACCAGGATCCTTGTTTTTGTCCCCCTCGCCCCTTTATTAACTATTCATCCTGTAGTGTATATTTAGGTTCCACTGGGGAATCAGTCATAGAAAGGAATCAGTACTAGGGTCTGTTGGGATTGCACCCTGAGGGCTGCAGCTTTGGCTTCTCTATCAGCCTTTCTGTTCCCTTGTGCTATAGGGGTTAAGCCCCTTTGATACTCTCTACAATGGATTATAGCTATGGCCTTTGGCGGGTGTATTGCTTCCAATAGCTGAAAATTTCAGGCCTGTGTTTTATAGGGGAGTGTTCGCTAGTTGGTAGTCCCCTTTCTTTCCAGACTGTAGCATGAGCATGAACCACAAGGAATACATATGTAGAATCTGTGTAGATGTCAAGCTTTTGTCCCAACATTAATGCTCGGGTGAGAGCAATGATTTCAGCCTTTTTTGCTGATGTGCCAGGGTGCAGTGGCCGGGTTTCAGTAATAGTGTTATGATTTACTATTGCATATCCAGATCAGTGCTCCCAATTTGACACAAAACTACTGCTGGCTGTGAACCAATCATCCTCCGAATGTGGGAGAGGCTGATGTTTTTCAATCAGGCGGGCTAACATATGTATTTACAATGACCTGCTCACAGGAATGATTGGTTATTGGGCCTATGAGTAGCAATGAAGCTGGATTCGAAGTGTTACAGGTTTTAAGGGTTACACCTGGATTGTCTGGGAGCATGTCCTGGTAGTTGGTTAACCTTTCCCCCATCATCCAGATGTGTCCCTTTACCTCTAAGACTGATTTTACCTAATTTCCAATGGTTGACAGAGAGCAACTTTCGTGGCTTCCTCCACTAACATGGCAGGGGCTGGTATTGCCAGCAGGCAACTTGGCCATCCCAAGACCACTCCATCAAACCTTTTTGAAAAGTAGGTGGTTGGTCTGGGTTGTGATCCTAATTTCTGGGCTAGCATTTCCACAGCTATGCCCTTCTTCTCTGCTTAAGTTAGGCCTGGGATGCCAAGAGCAGGAGCCTGGGTAAGGGCCTGTTTTGGCTTGGTGAAGGCTTCTCTCATGTTGGGGATCCATTCCATTATCTCGTTTTCAGGTCCACCTTGTTGCTTCATACAGGGGCTTTGCCATGAGCCCAAAGTTTGGCACCCATACCCTGCAAAATCTGGCCATTCCCAAAAAGCAACAAAGTTGCTGCTTGGTGGCAGGGGGTAGGGTGGGGAGGGTGGGGGGTGGGTAGGGAAGTGAAGTCACATATGGCTTACACTTGTTTCATGGATATTTGCTGGTTCTGGGTTTTAAGACATATTGTAAATATTGGACCTATTGGAGGGTAATCTGAGCCTTCTTTTTGGACATTTTGTATCCCCTGTCAGCCAGAAAATTCAAGGTTTTTATAGTACTTTGGTAGAAGCCTCCTAAGTTGGACTACATATAAGGAGGTCATCCACATACTGGAGTACGCTCCTGTTCTCCAGTTGCAGATCCCTCAGATCCCTCCCTAAGGCTTGGGCAAAGAAATGGAGGCTATCCCAAAGTCCCTGAGGGAGCACTATCCAAGCGGATTGTTGTTTTTCTCTGGTATTAGGATTTTCCTATTCAAAGGGAAAAAAGGTATTGGGACCCTGGGGCCAGAGGAATAGAGAATAAAGTATCTTGTAAGTCTAGGACTGAGCCATTTTGCATCCCATGGCACTTGAGCCAGGAGGGTATATGGATCTGCCACCAATAGGTGGACAGGGATAATAACCTCATTAATTATTCTGAGGTCCTGTACTAACTGGCATTGCCCTGACTTTAGAATGGGTAAGATGGTGGTGTTACAGGAAGAACTGCAGGGTTTTAAGAGCCCAGTGGTAAATAATACCTCAACTATGGGTGTTGGCCTTTTCTTGCTTCCAACTTAATTGGGTATTGTTCTTTATTGGAAAAATAGTGGGGGTCTTTAAGCTGTATTTTGACTGGCACTGCTGTTTCAGCCTTCCCTGGTTTCCCAGTATGCCATACCAGTGGGTTAAGCTGTTTATCAGTGTGGTCTGGGGCATTGTCTATATGTTTGACTTTTAGTAATTTCACTGGGTGACACTTTGATTGTAATAGTACCCTTATTTGAACTATAATATCTCTTCCCAATGGGGGGACTGGGCAGCTTGGTACTTCTAGAAATTCCTGTTGGAAAATTTCTCTAATTGACAAAGGAGTAAAGAATCTTGTTTGTGACTTTCCTTCTATTTCCCTAACACTCGTGGACTGGGGGGAAAGCTTTCCTGCACGAGCAGTAAGGACAGTGTAATTTGGCCCTGTATCGAAAAGAAACTGAATTTGGTTGCTCAGGATGTCCCGAGTTACTCCGGGCTCCTCGGTAGTAACTATGGTGTTCTTGGACAGGGTTGATAAGAAAGACCCCAGGCCTCTTCAGTCTTCATCTGATTCCTCTTTTAGCACTGCTGGAGTTTTGCCTGACTGAGCCTCTGGGTGGGAGTGGAGGCAGTCAATCCTCCAGTCCCTAGGATCATAAATGGCACCTTCACATTTTTGACCTGGTTTTGGCAGAGGCTTGGTACAGTCCTTTGTCCAATGCCCAGGTTCCTTGCACTTGAAGCCAGAGCCCCTGTTGGCATTATCCTTATGACTCTTTGGGTTTCCCTTGGATGCTTTTTGGGCATTCAGGGCATCACCAATGATGGCTGCCATAATTTTGGCTTGCTGTTTTTCTTTACTCTGTTCCCTTTTTCCTTCCTCCAGATCACAGTAGTTATACACCATATAGGTGGTATCATGAAGTTGATTTTGATTATAGTTTATGGCTCCATCTGTAGCTTTTGGAGCTTACATCTAATATCTGGTATGGATTGGCTTATAAAATGTTGTGCCGTTAATATTTTGCCTTTGGGAAAGGAAGGGTCCAGATTAGTATATTTCTAAAAGGCTTTTATTTTATTCTAGGTTGCCATAAAACATGCCTGGATTTTCCTCCTTGCCCTTTGTAATCTCCCTTACTTTATTATAATTTACTTCCTTAATTATTCCCTTTCTCATTCCTTCAAGGAGGGCCTCAAGCAATTTAGCTTAGTTGTTCATTCCCATGAATGTGTTATAGTTCCAATTAAGATCAGTAGTGGGGACTGTGTCTGGGCTCAGGTGATTTCTCTGAGGGTTTCGGGTGAATAAATTGTCCACTTCCCAATGGGTGGCCTCAAAGATTCATTCCTTTTCAAAGGGGGTGCAACAGTTTGCTACAATGAAATCATCTGTAAATTTCCTAGGATTCTCAGGGTAGTTTCCTGGCTTTTCCTTACATTGTTGTATATTAGTTATAGAGAAGGAGCCTGAACTAGGAATTGCCCCTCAGCTCTTGCTACTTCCTTAAGGGGTAGAAGGGATAGAGGGAGAGTCAAATATGGTGTTCACCTCTGAGTGTGAGGAGGACTTGGTAAGATCCCCAGTGTTTGGGTTTTAGTCTCAGGAGCACTTGGCAAAGGGCTATATGGGGGTGGTTGCTGTTCACCCTGAGACAGGTGGCTCTTGTAAAAGGGGGTCATCTATAATATCTATTAGATTTTGGTATAGGGCCATGAAGACCTGTACATGTGGGATTTCTGACCATTTGCCCTGCCTCGTATACAAAATAGGCCTAATTGCAGGATAGTGTCCAATGGTGGAGGATGCAGCCAAGTGGGGAAGCAAGTGGAATAGATGGACAGTTTCCCATAGACGAATCAGGTGTGATAGATGTAGAGTTGCCCATAGTGGTCTGGACTTAGAGAAGTATTAGAAGACCCAAATTTTACCCAGGGTGTCCTGGAAGAATTCTGGGTCCTGACCGGGGTCCCTGGGAATCTCCCCACTTTAGGGCTCCTGACTTAGTCTGTCAGACTTCTCTGACCTTAGATGAGTGCTGGCAGCACTTTCACCACTGATGACCCACTATGAACTTCCCTTCTTGTCCCCCGATGAAGGCTTCAGCTTCTAGAAGGCTTCGACTTCTACAATTACCTTTGGGTTTTCCTATCCCACTTAGAACAACTACTTAACTCTCTAAATTTAGGCAAGATTAAATTATAATAGATTACCTTCCACGAATCACACCCCTGCCCCATGACTTACACAGACCATCTACAACATGCCCAAACCCCCAACTTGTCCTTAACCAGTCAAGTAAGGGAAGGGGAGAATTTAGTATAAAGAAAGAAGGTTTAATTCACCTGAAATATGTGTGAGTTTGCCCTGGACAAGCCGCTGCTGCCAATTCTGTCACACATAGGGATCAGGGACTATAAGATAGAAAATAGTTCTTTCCCCTTCTGAGTAAGGCCAGCCATCCCCATTCACTCCTTGGCTTTCAGCTAACACTGGAAAGTGGTCCCAGCCAGTTACCCTCAATTACCCAGGAGCTACTAGGAAATAGTCACTGAAAGACTGAGAAAGAGAAGGACTCAGGTTCCTCACCCAAACCAGGCGGTGGCCCAGGTGAAACCTTTCAGTTTCACCAGAGAGTGGCCCTGGCCAGAAACCTGCAGTTGCCTCCGTGCTTAGATGCTTTCCACCAAAGGTCCTGAGTTGGAAAGGAAAAGAGAGCGAGAGAAAGAAATATAAAACCTAATCTTTGGGTTTACCTACTGGCTGGCTTACCAAAACATGTTCCTGGTTGAGGGTAGATGTCCAGGTTCTCGGCATTTCGAACAAAGAATTGGACAAAGCACACAAGCAAGACAAGCCAAAGCAGATATTTTTTTCAAATGGAAGTACACTTCACAGAGAGGAAACGGGCTCAAGCAAGAAGCTCAGGAGCGTTGGTTATAGAATTTTCCGGAGTTTATATACCCTCTAGAGGTTTCCCATTGGTTTATGCTAGTGCCCTGTGACCAGTCTGATCAACTGAAGAGTAAGCCTGTGACCAGTCTGATTGGTTGTGGGAGGGGACCAATCAGAGGTACTTTCATTTTCCAGCTGCCAGGTAGCAACTGCTGCACAGCAAAAGGAGGGTTTCAAAGGGAGTAGCCTCTGATATCCAGTCAGCATGAGTCAGCCTTAGGTACCCTGCCTCCAGAACCTATTCTCCTGCCTCAATAGCATATTACATTTACTTAGTTTCTATTGTATATAATCATCCACTGCCCTCAGCCCCATCTGCCAGTCCTTGCTCGGCAAAAGCCACACTGTTGAGGCTGTGAAAGTATAGCTGAGCCTTGAACACTATGGGTTTGAAATACGAAGGTCCACTTATACACAGACTTTTTTCAGTACATATATTGGAAAAGTTTTCTGAGATTTGCAACAATTTGAACAAATCTGCAGATGAACTGTATGGCCTAAAAATATTTCCTGCCTCCCCTTCCACCTCTTCTGCTTCTGCCACTCCTGAGACAGCAAGACTAGCCCTTAACTCTTCAGTCTATTCAACATGAAGATAATGAGGATAAAGAGCTTTATAATGACCACTTTTGCTTAATAAATAGTAAATATATTTCTCTTATGATTTTCTTAAGAATTTTTATCTCTAGCCTATTGTAAGAATAGAGTATACAATACATATAACACAAAAAATAATCTTAATCAACTTTATATTATCAATAAGTGTTCTAGGCACCAGTAGGGAATTAGTAGTTAAGTTTTGGGGGACTCAAAAGTTATACATGAATTTTTCTCATGTCAGGTAGGCACCCTTTCAAACCACAGTGTTAAAAAGTTAACGGTAATTTGAGTTTATTGGTATATCAAGGTACTCAAAATGCTCAGTTAAGGCTTATTTTTGAAGGAACTAAAAATTATATATATATTTTGATACAGAGTCTCACTCTCTGTCACCCAGTCTGGAGTGCAGTGGCATGATCTTGGCTCACTGCAACCTCTGCCTCCTGCAGTCAAGTGATTCTTCTGCCTCAGTCTCCCTCCCGAGTAGAGCTGGGACTACAGGTGCCTGCCACTGCACCCGGCTAAGTTTTGTCGTTTTAGTAGAGACAGGGTTTCATCATGTTGGCCAGGCTGATCTCACACTCATGACCTGAAATAATCCGCCTGCCTTGGCCTCCCAAAGTGCTGGGATTACAGGCGTGAGTCACCGTGCCCAGCCTGATGGATGTATTCTTCAGTATGGATAAATTATAAAATAAAAAGAACGTTATATATATCTAAATGGATCTAGTGCATTTATTAATAATATAGGGAATGTTGCTTATACGTTGGAGGATTTCTTAATTCTGGTTTGGAGGTTTGTGTGTTGACTCACAAAAGTAACTGTGATGCAATACTTACTCACTCTAGGACCATCTATAAAAATGCAATATCAATTATATGAACATGATTATACTTTTGGTTTCATAGCACATCTTTCAGCAGAGCCAAAGTGAAATCATTTCACTATTCATATGAAATATCAGGACTCACGGAGTAGGCATCAAATTGAGTGGTTAGGAGCATTTCCTCTTAGGGCTGCCCTTAACCTATACTCCGATTAAGGGATCATCGATTTATCATGATAAAAAAGGGCTGCTACTCAAACTTTTTGAAATTGTTCCTCTTTGTCTCAGCCTAGCATGCAGAATGTTGAATGTAAAGAATCCTACATTTTTACATAGGGTTGGTTTCCAACTCATGCATATATTCCAGAATGCCATGACACATCAGTGGGTGCAGCAATGTGATGTGGTTGTGATGACGCTCCATGCTACCCAATGTTGCACCATAAAATACCCAAAATGATCAGTCTTAATGTGAAGTAAGTACTAAGTTCATGGCTTGAAAATATTGAAGATTACTTCACTTGCTCTGTAGCTCCATTTGTAAGAGTCCTTTAGTTCTTAAATATGGTTTACATAGTGTAACTATCATAATATCAAGGGTATTCATGATAGTTGTCATTTATTGAACACTCACTATATGCTAGGATCTGGTATTACTTGTTCATGTATCTTATCCATTTGATCTCCATAAGAGCATGTAACTATCTTTATTTTTTATTTTCAGATGAGGAATCTGAATCTTTCAAATATTAAGTAACTTAGTATGTGGTGGAATTTGTATATGAAAATCCACATTGGTTTGACTCTTGAGCTCATCCAAAACACTAAGCTATGCTGCCCCCATGATCTAGGTTATGTGCCACATCATTGTAAATGATCACCCTCTAAATTTCCAACTGGAAAAAGACTAAGCAATTTCCAATATAAATAGTCCACTTTCTCTTCAAATAGAAAGTGAAACATTTCTGATGACTGATCTGCACAATGTGTTTTCACCTCAATAACAAGAGTAAGAAAATGGAAAGTATTGCATATGTTAAATAGCTTGATTTAACCTCAATGTATACATATATCAAAACATCATGTCATATACTACAAATATGAAGTTACTTGTCAATCAAAAAGAAGAAGAAAATGAGAAAAATAGGGCTAGAACAGAAAGGAAGCCTATGAGAGCATAAAGGTGCAACAGTGTAGACCAACTGTGAGCTCCAAACAAAGTCTCCAAAAGAATCTTTTGAAATCTTTGGGCAAGTCTCTCAATCTCTCTGAATCACAATTGCCTCATCCACCAGAACAGATGACAGCGCAGGCCCCTACTTCACTTTGGAATGGGCATGACACTTTTCTAGCCTTATTTCCCATACTTGGTCATACCCTGACATCAGGTCTTTATTCCATGTAAAAGAGTTGCTGGGAAGGGCTTTGAGGGGCCTCCTCATCTTTCCACAGAGCTTTCCATTAAACAGAGGCAAAATTAAATCATGTCCTAGTTTTCCATGGCACTCTGAACCTTCCTATCATTTGATGTATTAGAATTACTTTGTATCTGGCCCACACCACTGAGCTCCTGGTGAACCTATACTGCTCCTCTTCATAAAAAATAAAGCAGGTGGCTCACACAAAATACGCTCTCAACAAATGTGGAATAGAAGGCATGATTCATGATTATTTCATTCTACTAAATGCATGATATTATTTGGACTATACACTGTGATATACCATTAAAAATAAGTGATCTTTTAAAATATTTCCCAGAATTAGGACAGATGCACTGTGACTCACATTATTATTATTATTATTATTTGAGTCGGAGTCTTGCTCTGTCACCCAGGCTGGAGTGCAGTGGCATGACCTTGGCTCACTGCAACCTCTGCCTCCCGGGTTCAGGGAAGTCTCCTGTCTCAGCCCTCCCGAGTAGCTAGAATTACAGGCACGCGCCATCACGCCCGGCTAATTTTCTTTGTGTTTTTAGTAGAGATGGGGTTTCGCCATCTTGGTCAGCTACTCTCGAACTCCTGACCCTCAGGTGATCCACCCACCTCGGCCTCCCAAAGTACTGGGATTACAGGCATGAGCCACTGCGCCTGGCCTGACCCACATTCTTAAAAGGGCTGTGTTACTGCAACCATCAGGAAAGAGATACATATCTCCAGGTGAAGGAAAATGAACAATGGTTTTTCTCTTCTTTAAGTCAAGAAAAATCCAGTTCTTTAGTTGACAGTACATCCAAGTTAGTCAAATTAAGCAGCTTCCTGCCTCCTCTTCATTTTATCTACTTGTCATGATTAAATATCCTACTAGGTTGTAAGTGGGCCCTCAATGCTGACCTTTTTATCTTGGGATTTGAGAGGCACAGTCTAGAACACTATCCTTCACCTAAATGCCAATATGCCACCAGTAGAAATTATCCTTTAGGCTAAATATTGTTCTTCCCAGAAACCCTGTTCTCAAGGATCAGTTTAATCCTAAATTCCTTTATCAGAGTGGAAAACAGCAGATTTCAGAGTCAGATGAAGAATTCAAATCCACCTGGCTTTGAACATTATCGACTGTGGGATGGTGTAGGTAAAATTTTAAGTGTATAATTTGGCAATAATAAATATTAATGTTGATGAGGGCCCTGGGCCACGTAAAGAAATAGGGAGTGAGGGGATTTGAAATTCTGGCCACTTCACAGAAATGGGTGGGAAGGGGTTCTTGATTGAGATAGAAGCCCATCCTACATGAAACAATTCCTCATTAAGAGCTCTCTCTCATCCTTTATCCTTGTTGGAAACATCAGGCAAAGTCATTCTTGGTCTTAAAGTACTTTTACATCTAAATACGGAACTCTTCTATTTAATCCCCGTCTGTTGTAGATGTTAAGTATACAAAGACGTTGTCAGAATTTGAAACGTCGGGACTTTTAACTGTCTGATACTAGTTCCCAAACCCCAGTCCTGCTCGCCCTCAAAAGCGGCTTGCAGCTAGAGGTTTAAGTTCCACTTCCTCTCCGCGAATCCTTACGCACGCGGGAGGCGGGGCGTGTGTCCTCCGCGCGTGGTTTTCGGGTAGCACCTTCTGGGGCGCCGCCTGCCTCCACCCACGGCCCGGCCTTGACGTCATGGGCTGCGGCCCCCTCCCGGCTGAGCCTATAAAGCAGCAGGTGCGCGCCGCCCTACAGACGTTCGCACACCTGGGTGACAGCGCCCCAGAGGTCCCGGGACAGCCCGAGGCGCCGCGCCCGCCGCCCGGAGCTCCCCAAGCCTTGGAGAGCGGCGCACACTCCCGGTCTCCACTCGCTCTTCCAACACCCGCTCCTTTTGGCCGCAACTCGCGTCCCAGAGACCGAGTTGCCCCAGAGACCGAGACGCCGCCGCTCCGAAGGACCAATGAGAGCCCCGCTGCTGCCGCCGGCGCCGGTGGTGCTGTCGCTCTTGATACTCGGCTCAGGTGAGGATTCACCGGCGCTGAACTGCTGGACTGTCCTCCCGTGGCAGGCAAAAGCTGTTGCCTCTTGAGTTTGGCTCTTGCTTCTCCAAAAATCGCCCTTTAGCTCCCCGGACCCTGCGCCGCAGGAGGTGATCACTGTAGCTCCCTCCCTAGGAGGAAGAGAGAAAGGCAGATGTCTCAGACGTCCAGGACAAGGTGTCTCAGACGTCCAGGACAAGGTGTCCCAGAGAATCCCTGTACTTTTTCTTTCGTTCACCTGAGGAGACGGGAGAGACCATTTGAACCTAACCCTTCGTTTCACAGATTAAAAAGACCAAGGTCTAGAGAGGTGAAGTGATTTCCGCAGATCTTGGACCCAGCAGTGTTTGCTGCCTCCTGCCTAATTCTCCATCTCCTCTGTCTAGTGATTTCTTCTTTACCTTCCTAGAGGGACTCAGAGTGTCCTGGCGAGGGGTTAAAAGCACCACTCTGATGCTGTTTTATTGAGACCTAAGAAAAAGCAAGATAAAGCAGTGCCTTAACTCTGGGCCCGAAATCTTAGTACTCAGTTTATTGTCTATGTAGTAGTAGTAGTAATAATAATAATAATGAAAAATGACAATAATAATAGATATAATTAACCACTGTTTATATTATGTTTTACATTTTATGTACATAATCTTTTAAAAATATGAACACATATTAAGAAAATCTGATATTTATATCTAGAACCTATTGAAATCGTCCAGGATGGCATTCTAGCCAAAAAAGAAATGCATTTGGAATGTGAAGTGATGGGAATTTTTAGACATTACCCATCAAGTAATTGTATTAGATTAATTTGCCAATTTGGCGGGATTTTTTTTCATGTGGAAATTAATGTGGATTATCTGTGGAAAAGAAAAACTTCATAAAAGCAGCTCTGTAATTGGGACAGCTGAATTTGCTTGCTGGCAAAAATGTAAAGTTTCTTTCATAGAAATGACTCAATCACAAACAATAGCACATGTGCAATAACTGCTTTGATGTCAAAAGATAAACATTTCTTCCTAACACAGCTGACTGGAGAGAAAGGCACCCCACTTTACCTTTTCTTTTTTTCCCTTATTCTGTCCCCTGCAGGCCATTATGCTGCTGGAATGGACCGCAATGACACCTACTCTGGGAAGCGTGAACCATTTTCTGGGGACCACAGTGCTGATGGATTTGAGGTTACCTCAAGAAGTGAGATGTCTTCAGGAAGTGAAATTTCCCCTGTGAGTGAAATGCCTTCTAGTAGTGAACTGTCCTCGGGAGTCGACTATGACTATTCAGAAGAGTATGATAACGAACCGCAAATACCTGGCTATATTGTAGATGATTCAGTCAGAGGTGAGTAGAGGATAAAGCAAAAATATGGCCTATGAGATGTGGGTTTATATGAGCAAAGCTGCTTCAGAAGTGGAGCTGCTCCCCAGATTTTTTAGTGGCTTTATTGTATGTACCTCTGTTGGATATCCCCTAGGTAAACTGAGACAAAAAGAACCATAATGTGGACATATCCTATCTGGCCAGAGTGATCATAAATGATGTATGTCTCATTTTTAAACCTAATCTTCGCAGTGACTTTAAGTAGGAATTGTCATCCTCATTTTACAGATGTGATGACTGAAGCCCAAACAAGTTTTGCTCTAGGTTCCACAGGTAACAAGCAGATGAGTTAAAATTAGAGCTCCAGTTTGTTTGATTCTATGCAGAAGAGACGCTAAGCTCTTTCCCACTATGCTACATGACCCCCATTCTGAGAGACAAATTTAGACATTAACCATTCCTATCTACTTTGTATCTATCTTAGCTTTTGTATCCCCTTCCCCCACACCACCACAGATAACTGCATTTTAACACAAATAAGGGAGCAGAGGAAGTAATGGGACAGGAGGCATTAGATTTTAGCATTTAAGTACTAGGTGGTGAGAAACTGATGGAATAATAATAATAATGCCATCTGGAAATATTAAAGAAGGCTGAATATACATAGATTTTGTATTGCTAAAATCACTCTTTAATCCCAAATTGCATTTGTTAGTTATATAATAGTGACCCATGGTTTCTTTCACTTTCCTGTTATCTCATATTTTAAAAAGGCCCTTTCTTTGGAGTGAAAGTACCAAAGTGAGAGATAAATATTGCGTACTTTGGAGTTTGAAGGAAGAAGAGGTTAACAATAAACAAGATCTAAATATCCTAAGAGCATCCACTACAGAGGCAGGGCAAGATGGTTTCAGAGCTCTTGAAGGCCTTTTCTGTCCTGGCTTGAGTTTCCCTGGCTTCTCCCAGGGAAACTGTCTGGTTCTGAGAACTGGGGAAGGGACATCAAGTGGTACCACAGGGACAGTGACTGGAGTGAGTGGGAGGTGAGAAAACCTTTAGCACACACTCCACTTAATTCCCCTCCTTCTGAAAGTGTACTTTTCTGTGAGGTGGGGAAGGGGTTTATGTGTGCTTATTTTTGAAGGCATGAGATTAGACCATCAAGGTGTCTAGAAACTGTTCTCTTAAACATGTTTCAAGTTGTTAACACTTCAGAAGGCCAAGTAAATGATTAGTAGTACAAATGATGACTAGTGCTTAAAATTGCAATGCATTGTGAAATAGAGTGAAAATGTTGGCTGAATACCTTCACAAGGCTAAGTTAAATGTCCATGATGTTAGTGCTTATTGCGACACTTCAGCATAGTGTCTATTTATTATTTGCCTCCGTCTATATAGTTTGTCATCTATCTGATAAAGTGAGTTATGTTCATTCAAAATATTTCTCTTAAAGGACTTTTCTATCTTTTGCTTTTTTATCATCAGAGAAAAGTTTCAGCATAAAAATTGCATAACCACCTCTTAAACATTTGCTACTAATTTTACTTTTGTTAAATGTTATAATAATCTGCTAAAATAGTCAGTATTTATTTTGCATTTCCTTAATCACAGATATTCTGTCTTTGATACCCTAGTTGACCTTCACTATGTTTCTTATGTTTTGTATTTAATGGGTGCTGCATGACCATTATGACTAATAGTATTTTCTCTTTATCGAAATCTGTTTGCTAAATATTCACTTGGATAAACCTCTTCAGACATTAGCATAACAAAATGCACATCACTAACATGGAAAGCCCTTTCCTATCTTTGGTATGTGGGTAAACTACACCTTGCATAACTGCAAGACTGAACAAAAGTTTCTGTGGATCTGATAAGATAAATCTCTTAAGCATTGAATACAAATGTTCCTGGGCTCCTGTTTTCAAATAGATTGACCACAGAAATGAGCTCCATGGAAAGTATCAATTTGATTATAGTCTGTTGTAATCTGGGAGTTGGAGCATTATAACGTAGAGTAACTCTAATTTATAATTCTCATTTTTTTCCACCTGCACGTGGTACTCACTAATTCCCAACTATAATCATGAGTGGACACTACTTTTCGGTAGAAAAAAACTGAAAATTATACATTATAGTTATTCAATCCTTTCTAACTTTTATATTGTGTTAGGTAACGAGGTGTGCATGGCTGTTACCCCTGTGAGCTCTCACTGCTATGACATCTTTCTCTCATGTCTCTAAAATGATATTCAAGTTTGAGAGACTCTTGTCAGTAAATCTTTTCTGTTTTAGTTGAACAGGTAGTTAAGCCCCCCAAAAACAAGACCGAAAGTGAAAATACTTCAGATAAACCCAAAAGAAAGAAAAAGGGAGGCAAAAATGGAAAAAATAGAAGAAACAGAAAGAAGAAAAATCCATGTAATGCAGAATTTCAAAATTTCTGCATTCACGGGGAATGCAAATATATAGAGCACCTGGAAGCAGTGACATGCAAGTAAGTTTTGCCCAAAGTATATACAATTCTGTATTTCTAGCACCATGTCTGAAACCCCTAACTGCAGGAAACCATTTATTTTTCCAATGTATAAACCAAGGGTCAGTAAACTTTTGGTTAAAGCACCAGATAGTAAGTATTATAGGCTTAGTGGGCCAAGATTGTTATATGTACTTAAACAACCAATTAAAGTGTAACCATTTAAAAATGTAAAAATTGGTGGGTGCAGTGGTTCACACCTGTATTCCCAGCACTTTGGGGGTCGAGGTGGGCAGATCCCTTGAGCCCAAGAGTTCGAGACCAGCCTGGGCAACATGGGGTGAAACCCCATCTCTGCAAAAAATACAGAAGAATTTAGCTGAGTACAATGGTGACAGCCTGTAGTCCCAGCAACCTGGGAGGCTGAGGTGGGAGAATTGCTTGAGCTCGAGAGGTTGAGACTGCAGTGAGCTGTGATCGCACCACTACACTCCAGCCTGGGTGACAGAGCGAGGCCCTGTCTCAAAACAAAACAGAAATGTAAAAACTATTCTTTGCATGCAGGTTGTTTAACAAAACAAAAAAGCAGCAAATGGCCAGATTTGACCCATGGGCTGTAGTTTGCTGACCCCTGGTATAAACCATTATTTTTTGTGCATGCTCGTGCTTGCTCTCTCTCTCTCTTTCTTTCTATATATATATATATGTGTGTGTGTGTGTGTGTATATATACACACACACACATATATGTATATACACACACACACACATATATGTGCGTGTATTTTTAAAAAACTCCTTTAAAAAAGGACCTAAAGGTAATTTTTACATAATCTTTCACGTTGTTTTAACCTCCTCTCCGGTTACCTCCCACAAGCTGCTAGCACATTAAATAATAGTGGAATGTATCAACTGCATAACAAATCACTGAACTCATCAGTTGGTCATAAAAGAAACACAAAGAATGGCAAGGTGTGTCTTCTTGGAATATCACACCCAAACTAATCTCAACTTGTTCTTATACTAATAGATGCTTAGTTAGAATGCATTCTGTGTCTCATTATTTAAAATATGAATACATGGCATAACTTTTTTAGTGTCGGAATTAAATGGTTCTTTATGATCTGGAAAGTAAGCTTAAGATACACAGAATGTTTTTGTGATTATAATTTTTAAATGTGAATTGTTTGTAGATGTCAGCAAGAATATTTCGGTGAACGGTGTGGGGAAAAGTCCATGAAAACTCACAGCATGATTGACAGTAGTTTATCAAAAATTGCATTAGCAGCCATAGCTGCCTTTATGTCTGCTGTGATCCTCACAGCTATTGCTGTTATTACAGTCCAGTAAGTATGACATAACTTACAAATTCTTAACACAATAATGGGAGGTTAATTTTTTCAGTATTTCTCTCATACTCTGTATTTTAGATGAATTATTCTATTGTTGTCACATGATCTTTGGTTTATATTTTTGTATTTTATTGACAAATATCACAGAAAGTGGTCAATATTTATGACCGTGGCCACCATTGAAATTTAATATGTAAAGCCCTTTTATAGAAGATCTAGAAAATTTTTGAACTTAAATAATTGAGGGTTTTATTTCATGTCATTTTTCTGCTTGTGGTTACTTTAGAATCTCAGAAAATATTTATATCTTCTGTGAAATCCTATGCTTCATCAAGTCTCAGAAGCTAATTAAGACCTGGTTTGTAGGAGGTTCATAGTATCAGACATACTGCTTTGATACCAAAAACGACAAAGAACTACAAATCATCAGCAGCCAAGAAGAGATGTGTTTTCTGCTCATGTTAGAATGCAAAATTCTGAGTTAGGAATATAACATGGTACTAATTTACTTACAGCCTATGCTTATTTTGTTACTATCAAATATGAGGACTAAATTGTTAAAAAATAAATTTCCATCATATGACATGGCATAGCAAGCAAGGACAATTCTATTACTGTTTCATTACAGCATATCTTCCCTCTGCTCATAATAACAGATCACACACTTCACTTCATCACTAGTGAATGTTAGGACTAGACTGTCCCAGGTAGTCGGCACTGATGGGTGCATCAAAATGGCATTGTCTGTCAAACAGAAGTCACTGAATGAGGGAAGTTGGGGGAGGACATGAATGGCTCTGTGATGACTCATGTCCTACTAGAGCTTGGGAAAAGCAAGGGACTCATTCTTCTAATTTTAGGTCTTGGTAAATAACCTTAACAGCTATCCAGTGTGTACATGATCTACCAAGACTACCATTCAGGAAACAAGGGTTTATCTTCTGCCATTGTTTACAATTATTTTAAATTTAGATCATATCATGATAAAATGACACAAATTATTTCATCATGCATATAAAGTTTGATATGTAGCTTAAATTTGTTTTGTACACCCTAGAATTTGTCCTGGTTTTTTAGTACCGCAAGCCAGATATGCAAAGGGGTTTAGGAGAGGGACTCTCAGACAAATCATTATTATTTTTAAGGATAGAACAAAACAATCGCTAGTTAAGGAAGATGTTTTGTAGTAATTAAACTTGTAATTATTCGGCTTGAAATATTTCCTAATTTTTGCGGGAAGAATGGATAGATTTTGTTATGTTAGCACTCTTAAAATTAAACAGTGGCTTTTTTCCCGTTGTCTCCCATGTTCTCCTTGTGTTTGAAACATAAAACAAACACTAAACCTAAGCAAAAGTTGCTGGGTTTGTTTTCTTAATTGAGGTGAGATTTTCCCTCTACTATTACAATAAAAGAAAACTTTTTAGGATTTTAATGATAATGTTTTGTGGTGGGTTAAAGACCTCCTAACAACAGGGGTTGTTTATACAACAACTAGAAGTTTTTAAATAATTGAGTTTTTAAAGTGGAAAGTAGCAGTAAATTAAACTAGAAGGATATATATTATACCTAGAAATAAATAAAGCTCAACTTGTTTTGTAAGCCTGTTTTAAAAATATTTAATCATTTACTTTGTGCGAGCATAGAGTCTTCCTGTGGCAAAACTATACTATCATCTTCTCCAATTGTGCATGGCAGCTGTGCTAAGTTCTGCAAAAACAAGACATCCGGATATGTTTCATACCTTCTCAGAACTGGCATATCAAGACACATTTATTTAAATATAAGTCCTCTGGAAATAGGTTTATATAAAGTCAACATAAATACCCCCTTAGAAATTGGTAATATTTTATAGCCAGATTTAGGTTTAGTGTCAAGTGTAGTGATTACTGGTCTATCACTACTCATGAAGTAGAACCCCCTGTGCTCATAAAAACCCCAGTCAAACATATAGATGAATAGAGCTTTGATAACATTAAAATGCCTTGTTCTCTGAAGTCTTAGAAAACGATACGTCAGGAAATATGAAGGAGAAGCTGAGGAACGAAAGAAACTTCGACAAGAGAATGGAAATGTACATGCTATAGCATAACTGAAGATAAAATTACAGGTTTGAGTTTTAAAATATATCTTTAGATCATATCCTATAATTTAAAAAATTTAACACTATATAATCTCAAGAAAAATATGGAATGTGTTCTTAATTGTGTATACATTATGAACAATGGCTATATTAAAGTATTGTTCTTTGAGTATGAGATGGAATTCAGTATTGAGAATAGACTATGTGTTTAATCAGTATTATTAGGGATATAAATATGAGAGACTGATCCTATTCTCAAAGAACTTATTGTTTAGTAGATAGGAAAAAAAATGTAAGAAACCAGAATACTAGAGATGTAAAATAAATGTCATGGGAAAGGAACCAATGGAGTATAAGAAGTTTCCAATGAAAATCAGAAAGAATCCAGTGGAATTTATTTAGGGAGGAGGAAAATATGTGTTCAGGGTGGCCTTGGAAGTGAACCTTGAAGGACTAGTAAGATTGGTTCAAGAAACTGTGAATGGAAAGGAAGGGTTATACTGAGAAATGGAATAGATCATTTTAGAAACTTGTGAAAAATGGCTTAGTCTAAATGAGTGTTAGGGGAGATACAGTTGTGATGATAGGTTGAGCTCACATGGTGGAGAGCCACAGTTGGGGGTGCTTGCTCTAAAAATGTGAGGGCATGGAGACAGACAATAGGTTGAATACTCTTTTTTACAAAAGGAAATAGAAAGGGAGGGGGATGTAAATTTGATAAATAGGTTGGTGAGAACATTTATTTTATTGTAAAGAGCTGAGCATGTTGTGGGTATACGGTAAGAAAGTGTGAAGAGGAATATTTCATTGACAATGAAAGTGAGAAGCTAAGGAAGAAAACTCCCAGAGGAAGTGGGAGGCAAGGAAATCAAGAACACACTTGATTTCTGTCAGTCTGTCAGAAGTCTGCCTGAAGAAGGAACTTTATTTCCTTAGACATTCAAGAGAGATGATGTCATTTCAGTTATTGATTGTCTAACTTCTGTAGGTTTAAGGTTACTTGAGGGCTGGGCACTGTGGCTGAGGCCTATAATCCCAGCACTTTGGGAGGCTGAGGTGGGCGGATCACCTGAGGTCAGGAGTGCAAGACTAGTCTAGCCAACATGGTGAAACCTTTTCTATACTAAAAATACAAAAAAATAGCTGGGTGTGGTGGTGAGTGCCTGTAATTCCAGCTACTCGGGAGGCTGAGGCAGGTGAATTGCTTGAATCGGGAGGTGGAGGTTGCAGTAATCTGAGATCGTGCCATTGCACTCCAACCTGGGCAACAAGAGTGAAACTCCATCTTAAAAAAAAAAAAAGAAAGAGTTACTTGAGGTGCTTGTTGAATATGCATATTCCTAAGCCCAACCCTAAATCCACTGAATCAGAATTTCTATTTTTAATGTACACTCCAGATGGTTCTGATGCTTGAACAACACTATATTTAGCATTGGTTAAGTACAGATATTTTGTTATTAGCCTATTGCAGAATTAGCTCAATAATTCATAAAATGGATAATTATTCATACCAATGCTATGCTCAGTATTTATTGCATCAAAGTTTTTAATGTATTGGCTTAATGTGGTAAAGCTAAGACCACCAATGTGAATAAGGACGAATTTTTGGTTATTTTAGTGCCACTGAGATTTTTCAGCATAGATCCCAGAATTATTTTAGGAAAGAGAATATGCTGTGCTAGCACATAGTGGCTGCCTACTAACTGGTAGTTACTATTATTATGCCCTTGGTACTAATTTTCCTAAATTAAAAGTATATCATAAATACACTGAGACACTTAATCTTTGATTTTAATTATGTCCACTGCATAGATTTGGTTATGAAAACTATTTCTCATGACTGCTGTTGCATTTTTATTAGCAGAATTTGATGCAACAGGTTTGAGCATATGCAGATTTCTACTGAAGTAGGTGTATAATCAAAGCGGGTGTGAAAGACGAACTCAAGCCAAAGTAAGAGTTGGTCTCTGAAAAATCAGCATTTCTCATACGATGTACTAGAAAACAACTGATAGAAATTCTGATTCCTGATTATGCTTTAAAGTTTCTTAAAGATCAGCTGGAATTGAGCTTATCTGTAACATTTTGTTTTATTTTATTTTCTCACAGGATATCACATTGGAGTCACTGCCAAGTCATAGCCATAAATGATGAGTTGGTCCTCTTTCCAGTGGATCATAAGACAATGGACCTTTTTTGTTATGATGGTTTTAAACTTTCAATTGTCACTTTTTATGCTATTTCTGTATATAAAGGTGCACGAAGGTAAAAAGTATTTTTTCAAGTTGTAAATAATTTATTTAATATTTAATGGAAGTGTATTTATTTTACAGCTCATTAAACTTTTTTAACCAAACAAATTGAGAGTTTGAATATTAGTTTTGATATTGCAAGACTCCAGTGTATTTTTCTCCTAACAGTTGGTTGATCATTTAGAAGGCTTTTCTCCCTCTTTTTACTGTCTTTATGTTCATTTTTAAAACTTATTTTTTTATTAGATGACACTCTTCATGGGAAAATTACAATCTAGAGTCACATAGTTCTCCCACAAACATGAATGTTTATAATAATAATCCCAAATTGGTCTTACTTATGCAATGTAGAACTTATACCAAGTGCTGTTAATTATAAAAGCATCTAGAATCAAGATAAGGTGCTACCTCTCTGTTACAGTGGACCTAGATATTATAAAAGAAAGCAAACTCACTGCCCATCACTATGACCATCATAGATAAGGAGAGAAAAATAGGTTTGAATATTACAAAAGTGACATATTAAGAGAACCAGGAAGTATTTACGTTTGAGACTTCTTTCCCTAATATCAAGACATGAATGTATGAAGTATCTAAAACCCACTTCTTCTTTCCCTCCCCTTGTTACTCTTTTCTTACAATATTGTATTTTAAACCAATGTGTGGTGTATTGGTGGTAGATGCTCTTTC
Organism: Theropithecus gelada; assembly: GCF_003255815.1. Lineage (NCBI taxonomy): Eukaryota > Metazoa > Chordata > Mammalia > Primates > Cercopithecidae > Theropithecus > Theropithecus gelada. The sequence goes on along the minus strand of NC_037672.1, from coordinate 67,594,281 downwards.
AAGAACACTAAGGTTATGGGATGCCTCACAGTTCGATGTCTGGCTGATGAACTAAGTTGCCTGCTTACAAAACAAAACAACCTTTATGATATGTGTATGGGGGCATGGGGACTATTACCAGAGATCATCTCATAGAAGAGAAATTCATGAATGAAAGGTGCATTAAGCATCAACACCTTCATATGTCTCTGGCATATTATCCACCATATCCTTGCCCAGTGATCATCTAACCAATGAGCTCCCAGCCTCATCTATACTTTATCACCACTTGAAGAGTTTCAAATGTCTAAGCTCCTAGACTCCCCTCCCAGAGGCTCCCATTTCAATGGACTGGAGTGAGTTGTTGGTATTAACATTTTAAAAAGATCCTTAGATATTTCCTATATGCAGCTAGTGTTGAGCCTCATCCTAGTTCACTAATATTTTTTGCTGATGATTCAAGTATAGTGGAAGATAGAAAAGCTCTGCCTTCGAGACATTTACCACCTAGTTAGCAGGAGGTGGTATGTTTTCTCAATGCAGTGCAGTAAATGACTGGCTGAGGTGTGCAGCAGGAATCCCTAGGATAGCTCCCAGGAAGCCATCACCTAGCTCAGCCTGAATGAGTCAGGGAGGGCTTCCTGGAGAGATACTACCTGAAACTGTTTTGAAGGATGTATAGGAGTTATGGAGAGAAGATTGTTATAGGCATAAGCAAAACTACAAAGTCACCAAACAATATGACCTGAAAAAAAATACAGAAAATCATTCAGCATCATTGAGACTAACTGCGAAGTCAAAAGAGGATCTAAGGAAGCTGGGTGGTAAGGGCAGGGTCACCCTGTAGACCATGGGGAGCAATGGGAAATCAGGGTAGAAACTTGATCAAATTTTCATTCCAGGTAGGTCATCAGACCACAGTGGAGGGGAGGGATTTTAGCCAAGCCAAAGGTCAGAAGATAGGCTTAGAAGCAATTGAGCTATTCCAGGTGGGATGTAAAGAACATCTGAAGCTAAGAAGGGAAACTCAACATGGATTTGAAGTTTTATAAAAACATAAACACATAGCGGGGGTCACTGAGGTGCACCTGTAGTCTCAGCTACTTGCGAAGCTGAGGCGGGACAAAAGCTTGAGCCCAGGAGTTCGAGACTACTGTGTTATGATCACACGTATGAATAGCTACTGCACTCCAGCCTCAGAAATGTTGCAAGACCTCGTATCTGAAAAAAACAAAACAAAAACGACAAAAATGATTATTTATTATAAAAAGAAGGCTGAGAGTAATGAGATAATGCAAGCAGAGAAGAAATCTGGGATCACTCAGATTCCTGGCTTCAATGGCTAGGTGGCTGGTGAAATGATTTAAAGTAAGGAATCCTTGAACTGGCTTGTTCTATATTTTAGAAGGGAAACACAGCTTTTCATGTATTTTTGACTGAAGAATGGCTCTTCTCTATTTTGTAAAGTTATCCTTTTACATTCGTGATAGATTTACGAGGAAATAACTATCAGCCTGGCCAGTTAGTCAATTAAATCAACCCTGATCCTTACCTCACATTTGAGATTGAACATGGGGAAGAAAAAGAGAAGGCCTACAAGTGTGGTAATGAACTCTGCTTTGGATAGGTGGAGTTTGAGGTGCTGGAAGACATCCAGCAAGCAGTTAGATACACAAGAAGTTCACGGAGAAAAAAACTTGTAGATTGAGAGTTATCAAAATATATTTGGTAACAAAAGCCACGTAAGCTCTCAAGATTACTAAAGGAGGCTATAATAAGTCAGAAGAAATATGCATGTTGACAATTTTTGCCAGTGGTCACCACTGTGAAGGTTCTAGGCTTGCTATCCCATATGCTTTTCTAGCCCTTAAAAGAAAAGTTTGTGAAGTCATTACAGTAGAGTAGAAGGGAAAACACTACTACCTCAAAAATAATAATAAATCTCAAATTTATGGAGTAGTTTGATATCCCATAGACTCTTCTAAGTGCTTTACAAGTGGTAACTCATCTATTTTTTTAGAGGGTACATGCATTTTATAAATAAGTAAAGTGAGGCTCAGAGGGATTAAGAAACTTGACCACGGTCACATAGCTAGTAAATGACAGGGTCAGGATCTCTGGCTACAGAGCTGGTCCACTTAGACTCCTCTCTCTATTCCTCCTATAGTCAAGGTGTTTGTTTTAGGTTTGGAGAATTCTATATGTATGTTAGTTTAGCATGGTTTTGACTGCCATTCACTTATAAAATATTTAAATAGCTGGTTTATCTCTTTAAGATCCAAATATGGTGGCATTGTTTTTTATGTACCTGTGCTGTAGCCCCCAAATTTCCTCATCGTCTCTTAAAATACAACTGAACTCTTATTTATGTGCACACACAGAATGGAAAACAGAGACAACGATATATTAACCAAATAAATATTGGAAATACACGATTAAAGCTAGATGCTGCTCGTTAACCACCCCACTTTCCGAAAAGGCTGTTTTTTTAATTGGTTAGATATCATCTACATATGTGTGTTTTGCTTAAGCTAAAGATAATTTATGAAATGCTGGTTAGGTTAGACTACAGCATTCCTTCTTGGAGGCAAACTCAATTAATTCCAGGATGTGATAAATAACATTCAGCTTTTCATTTTCCCCTGTTCATGATCTCAGAAGCTAAAAGTCTATAATCAAAGTTAATTTTAGATGACTAGTCAGGTTAAATGAGTGTGTATCAACATTTGTTTCCTTTTCCCTGGGTATCTCCAGCACTGTGGCACTTTGGGAGAGGAGCATGCTATTATTTTAGCCAGGTCCTCAAGAGATCCTCATTTTGTCAATTTATCTCAGAGAACAGCAAAATATTTTCCTCATTTGCCTGCATTATGCCCAAGCATAGGTGCTTATTCTGTACATGAAAGAATCTACTTAGTAGCTTAAGAATCATAAAATTCTGCCTAAGCCTATTTCAGCTGAACTAATTCTTTCTCCCAGATAACTTTCTCCACTCTCCTTTTTGCCTCCAGCCTAGGTAAAATTATCCTGTTATATACTCTCATAACACTAACTTTCAACTCAATGCTTATTTGTATAATTCTTTATTTAATACCTTATTCCCCCACTTGTCTATAAGCTCCCAAGGGCAGGGACTGTGTCTTTTTTACTGCTCAATAAATATATGTTGATTGAAGAAGGAATGATTAGAGGCCATTCAATATCATTTCTTTTTATAATTGTCATTACAGAAAGTGTTTTGCAACTGGGAGAGCTGTATGCATTTTAAGTCCTACATAATGTGTTCACTCACTAGCAAAAACCCTTTTACAGGTTATGAAGTGACAATAATAACTTCTCAATGGATATAATTCCCACTTTATTTAAGAGTGTGTAAAAATTATACTCAAATTTTTCAGTCAGTTTTCATGGCCCTTACTTGGCTGTTCCTTTCAGAGAAAGTTTCTTTCATCTGAAATTGCTTCTGATGTTAGATCCTCCTTCCTTCTTTCTTTTTTTTTCTTTGAAACCGTAGGACTTATTTCTCTTATCTAGTGATAATTTTGGGTGCTTTGTGTCCAAATCACTCCCTATTCTTTCTTCCCATTATACCCTTCCTAGCCTCAGGTATCTTCTATTTTTACTTATTACCTCTATGATACCAACTATTTTAAAGCTTCCACATATGAGTAAGAACATGTGACAGTTAATTTTCTGTTCCTGCCTTATTTCATGTAACATAGTATTCTCCAGTTTCATTCTTGTTGCTGTGAATGGCAGGATTTCATTCTTTTTCATGGCTGAATAGTATTCCATTGTATATATACACCACAGTTTTAAATTATTCCTATGTTATTGGCCACTTGGGTTAATTCCATATCTTGGCTACTGTGAATAGTACTGCAACAAACATGCAATGAACATGGGGATGGAGATATCTCTTTGGTATCCTGATTGCTTTTCCTTTGTATAAATGCCCAGTAGTTGGATTGCTGGATCACATGATAGTTCTATTTGTAGTTTTCTGAGAGACATCCATACTGTTCTCCATAATAGTTTACTGTATATTAGTTCACTGTAGTTGTAGTTGACTGTTGTAGTTTACATTTCCACCGAGAGTGCATAAGTTCTCTTTTTTCCACATCCTTACCAGCATTTGCTATTTTTTGTCTTTTTTGATAATAGTCATCCTAACTGGAGTGAGATGATATTTCATTATAGTTTTTATTTGCATTTACCTGATGATTAGTAATATTAAACTTTTAAAAATATTTGTCAGCCATTTGTATGTCTTCTTTGGATAAATATCTGTTCAGATCATTTGCCCATTTTTTAATCAGATTGCTGTTGAGATGCTTGAGTTTCTTTTATATTGTGAATATTAGTCACCTGTTGGATGAATAGTTTGAGAATATTTTCTCTCATTCTCTAGCTTGTCTCTTTATCCTGTTGATTGTTTCCCTTGTTGTGCAAAAGCTTTTAACTTTAATATAATCCCATTTGTTTGTTTTTGCTTTTATTGCCTGTGCTTCTGAGGTCTTATTCATAAAATCTTTTCTCAGACCAATGTCCTGAAGCATTTTTCCTGTATTTTCTCTTGGTAGTTTTAAAGTTTCAGGTCTTATAGTTAGGCTGTAATCCATTCTGAGTTGATTTCTGAATAGAGTGAGAGATAAGGGTCAAGTTTTATTTTTCTGTATATGCATATCCAGTATTCCCAGTACCATTTATTGAAGAAACTTTCCTTTTCCCAGTGAATGTTCTTGGTATCTTTGTCAAAAAACAGTTGACTACAGATACTTGGGTTAATTTCTGGGCTATCTAGTTTGTTCCATTCATCTGCGTGTCTGGCATTTTGATAGAAATTGCATTGAATCTTTAGATTGTTTTGAGTAATATTGTCATTTTAAGAATATTAATTTTTTCGGTTTGTGAAAAAATTCCATTTTTAGGGTATCTTCTTCAATTTCATTTATCAGTGTTTTATAGTTTTCCTTGTAGAGATCATTCACCTTCTTGGTTAAATTTATTCCTATAAATTTAATATTTATATTAAATGTAAAAATATAAATATATAAATATATAAATAAATATAATATATACATTATATATAAATGTAACATATTAAAATAATTTTATAGTTATAGTTATTGTACATGAAATTTATTTCTTAATTTCTTTTTCAGCTAGTTCATTGTTTGTGTATAGAAACACTGCTGACTTCGGTATGGTGATTTTGTATCCTGCAAATTTACTGAATTCAGTTATCAGGTTTAAGTTTTATGGCAGAGTCTTTAGATTTGTCTGTATGTAAGAACATGTCATCTGCTATCAGGGACAATTGGACTTTCCCTTTTCCAATTTAGATGTCCTTTATTTGTTTCTCTTGCCTATTTGCTCTGGCTAGGACTTCCAGTGCTATGTTGAGTAAGAGTGATAAGACTGGGCATCTTTTTCTCGTTTGTGATCTTAGAGGAAAAGCTTTCTGCTTTTCCCCATTTAGTATAATGTCTGCTGTGGGTTTGTCATATATAGTCTTTATTGTACTGAGGCACTTTCCTTTTATACCTAATTTATTGAGAGTCTCTTACCTTGAAGTGATGTTGAATGTTATAAAATGTTTCCTCTGCATCTATAGAAATGATCATATGATTTTTTCCTTTGTTCTATTGGTGTGTTGTATCATATTTATAGATTTGCATATGTTAAACCATCCTTGCATTCCTGGGATAAATCCCACTTGATCTTGATGTATGGTCTTTTTTAATATGCTGTTAGATTTTGTTTACTAGTATTGTGTTAAGAATTTTTGTATCAACATTAATTAGGAACATTGGTCTGTAGTTGTTGCTGTTGTTGTGTCCTTAATTAGTTTTGGTAGGAAGGTTATGCTGACCTCATAGGTTAAATTTGGAAGAACTCCATTCCCTTTATTTTTTTTGAAATTGTTTGAGAAGAATTGGCATTAGTTCTTTTTTAAAGTTTGGTAGAATTCACCAGTGAACCCATCTTGCCCTAGACTATTCTTTGTTGAGACATTTTTTATGTTCAGATTTTCTGTTTATTCTTGGTTAAAACTTGGTAGGTTGTATGTGTCCAGAAATGTATTCATTTCCTCTAGTTTTTAATGTATTTGTGTATAGTTATTCATAATTGTCTCTATCCTTTGCATTTCTGTATCAGTCAGAATCATTTTTGTGTTACCTGCATGAAGAACATTGTGTCAGATGAGTTGGAATGTGAAGATAAATAATAGTCTGCCTTCTAAGAGGTATAATGAAAGTGATTCACAAGGAAATAAATCAATCTCAATGAAGGACAGCCTTGGTAGGAATATGATTAGTAGGTGAACAGTGATGAATAGAAAACTACTAATATTTAGTTTTGGGAAAATTATCAATTTTCTCCCTATTTTTCTTTTTTAATCTTTCCTGTATTCCCAATGACACAGACGATGCCTTCCACATAGCTGGTACCCAGAACATATTCACTAAGATTTTTCCCCTCAGAAGCAGACTTGAGACAAGGATTTAAGATGATTTAGTTTATTTGGGGAAGTTAAACTGAAATGTGAAAGGAAACAATAAAGGATATATTATTCAGCCAAATATCATTTTAGAAAAGTAGAGCTTAATCTTTCTGGGGGAACTCTTGGTAGCAGTCCAGAACACATACCTTAGAGTTAGTCCACGCACAGGGTAAGGAAGCTAGAGCATCCCCAAATTTCCACCAGTCATTGGTTAAGAGCTACTCTTAGGGTTGGGGAGATGAATTCCCTGGAACTGTTGGATTGCTCCAAAGTGAACTCCAGTGGCTGGAGAAAATCCTCAGGCAATGACACTGGGCAGTAGGTAGGGCCAGCGTGCTTAGAAATAGTAACAACCTGGGGAATACAACCAGGCACAACAGGCATCTGCTATAGAGACTGGCTTATTGCTAAACAATGTTTCCCTTACTTCTTGGCTACTTTGGCTACTTTGTCATTCATTCAATAAATAATTGTAAAGTATTATTAAACTCTAACCATGTACCACAGAAGCACAGATTATTGAACAGCAGTATCTCATAAGTCCAAAGGAAAAGTGTCTAGAAAGTTAATATCAGAAGGGAAAGAGCAGAATAAAAGACTTAGTGTCAAACCAGGTAATCATCATTTACATAGTGAATAATGCACTTGGTTAGATGGATCTGCCTTTTATGACATATAACTAACTTGATGATACTGGTTTTCTTCTGTGTCTTGGAAATTAATGTAATTACTTAGTAACACCTCATGCAAATATATTCCTATTAGCCTCCAATCTCTCAAATTACATGCATATACTATTTCATTTAATTACTAATTTAACAAATATTTATGAACTAGCTACTATAAAACTTAGTGATACTTTGTAAAGTGTAACTCAACCCTTTTACAAATCTCTTTGGGGAGATAAAATGTATCATAAACTTCTCTGTGTGTGTGTCTATGTGTGTATGTGTGTTTGTGTGTCTGTGTGTGTGTGCTGGTAGTGAGGTGGTTAGCAGGTTGGAACATAGAGCCACAATGCAATGCAATTAGAAAACAATCTGAAAAAGGACAGCACAAACCTCTCATATCTTTGAACATTAACATAATACAAAATCACTTAAATTAAAAATATTAAGGAAAATTACCAAATACTTAGAACTGATTAAAATTTTATTTGTTAAAATTTGTGAGGCACAGCAAAAGCAGCACACAGTAGAACATTTATAGATAAATATATTTATCAGAAAGATAACATGTTTATAAATAAAACTTTAAGCATTTAACTCAAAACTAAGAAAGAAAAAACAATGGTATAAACATAATGAAATTAAGATGGAAATATTTAAAATAAAAAAAAACAAAGCCAAATGGCTATTCTTTGGAAATAGTAATAAGATAGGCCTTGTTAAAACTGGTTAAAGAGAGAATGGAAAAAATAAAAGGCTGAAAGTAAAAGGATAAGTAACTACAGAAACAATAAATTTTAAAAGTTAAAAAAGAGTATGAAGATCCACATATGTAAGTAAATTTAGTGGCTTAAAAATAAGATACTTTATTATTATCTCTAATAAACAAAATAAAGAAGTAGGACACTGTAAGTTTTATTAATTCAATGGTCCAATAATAATAACCAGGAACTAGGTTGTTTCCCCATTGCTACTGTTCTATCCTCATAGTTACTAGAAGGCATTAATATATAAAACCCCTAGATGCAATGAATAAATTGCTACAAAAATACAAAAAAAATACAAAATGTCTGATGGGGAAAAACCCCTTAAATAAATCAATAAGCAATAAAAAATTGAAGGGATAATCAAAATTCATCTTCTCCCATTCTCACAAAAAAGAAAGGAAAAACCCCCCAACCCAGCTCACATGATTTTACAGTTGCTCAGAATGTAAAAAAAAAAAAAGTGACATATGCCCAACTCATTTTATGAAGATAGGGCAATCTTGATGCCAATATGTAGAAGGGCAGTATTAGAAAATAATCATAAGCACATTTTACTTATACACAGATACAAAAATGGAAAGTTATACTTTAAAAAATTATGTTATGAAAGCAGACATTTTGCCAGGAGTGCAAGGATGGTTCATGGTCAAAAAGGGTATCATTGTTATATAAAATATAATTTAAAACAACATAGGGTTTTGTCATTAAAGGAAGAAAAAGCATTTACGTCCAAAATTGTATAATTTAAAATAGCTTTTAAGCTATGAGTGAAAGAACAATTCCTGAATTTGAAAAAAGCTATATACTAGAACCTATAACAGAATTTATACTTACTGTCAAAGTAATAGCTGTTTTCTCTTTTAAAATTAAGGCAGGGATAACCATTATTACTACTACTGTTTAATACGGTATGACATTTCTGATAAAAACTGTAAGAAAAAAACAAACATAAAAAGTGTAAGATTTGCTAGGAAAAAAATAACTGTGTCTTTTTTAGCAGACACAATGGTAATCTACCCAGAAGAGCCAACAGAATCAACATAGCAACTATTAGAAATTTTAAGAAAATTTCATGAATTTCCAGGTATAAAATTTGAAAGTTAACAGCTTTTTTTCTACAAACAGCGATATTAAGATAAAAATAAAATGGTATTCACAGTCTTTAGCAAACTATAATTTCTTTATGTATTTACAATAAGTACATCAGATTTCACTGAAGAAAATTTTAGACACCTTTTAAAAGAAAACAAACCTGTCATGGAGTGACATTCCCTTCTTTTAGACTTTATAGTGTACAGAGGGTAATTCTCTCTCCAAATAATCTTTAAATTCATTAAAATGCTAATCAAAATTTCAACTGGATATTTTGAGGAACTTCATAAATCATATTTTAAAATTTCCATGGGAAAATGGTAGTCCATAAACAGCTGTCATTTAAAAACAAAGAAAAACAATAAAGGATTTTTGGCTTACTGGATGCTGTAAACATTGCTGGTTGGATATTAGCTTGGAGCTGCCATTACAGTAGTACTTAGTGAAGTTATAAATGAATATACCCTACTGCCCAAGCATATGTAGAGTTGAAACAGTGACTTTCTCATGTAATCATGAACAAATAGACCAATGCAATTGGCTCTGAGCTCTCTGTGAGCTCAGTGTATTATTATACAATAAAATTGTCCTATAAATTAACAAGAAAAAAATAAACTGCTTAGTAAATGTAAAAATGAAAGGGGGAGGGTCTTAGAATATGAAGAAGAATAAATTCAGATGGCTACCTTATACCATAGACAATGATAGACTCCACAAAGATAAAATATCTTAATGTAAAATGTGCAACTATGAGGTTAATACAAAATAATGTAGAAAATATACACGTAATTTAAAGAGGGAAAGGATTTAAGCAAAATCCCTTAATTTAAAAACATAAAGAGAAAATCAACTATTATTTTAAATTACATCAAAATTTAAAAGTTCTGTTGCAAGAAGAATGTCATGGACAAATTTGTGACAGCTGACAAAAATGGGAGAAGGAATGTACAAGGTCTAAAAACAAAAAAGGGATTATAATATTCAAGTAATGACTAAAAAAATCAACAAAGAAATAACTTCAACTTAGGACCTTCAGTTTAAAGGGGGCAAAGGATATGGGTTAGGAATTTACAGAATTTAAAACCTAAGTAACTAATAAGGATGCGGCCATGACTAGTGACAGCTCATTTGTTGCTTGGGTGGAATTAGAAATAGCCTTTCCTTCAAATAGCTGTTGTCCCATCCATGGCAGTGCACACAGGGCACAAGCTGGTTTTGAGCTCCCACTCACATTCTTGGCTAGGTGCTCTTTTGTAAGAACCCACATCCATATATTATGGCCCTGCATATAAACATGTTGAAACTTATTGAAATAAACAGAAATACAAATCAAAATAACAATAGGATATCACTTAATGACCATAAGATTTGCAAAAATAGAAGCTGGGTAATGCCAAATGTTGGCAGAAGCTTGTGGACATAGGAATTCTTAAACATTACTGACTGGAGATTAGCCTGGAGCGGCCATTATGGAAGTGCTTAGTAAAATTAACAATGAATATACCATATTATCCAGAGTAAATATATTCCTGACACATGTAAAGACTTGCATGAAGGTGTTCATTATAGTTTTTTTTAATGTTAGTGAGAGATGAGAGGCAATTGATGTGTTCAAACTGGATAATGCAGAAATCAACTGGGTGGATGCTCACTGGGAAATACTATGCAACCATTAAAAATGAAGGACATGTATTCATAGTAATGATGTAGTTTTTTTTAATGTTGAAAAGGAGGTGTTGAGTCAAAGAAGAAAGAAGCCAATACCATCCATGTGTATTTCTGTTAATTAAAATACATATTTATGAGATCATGATGCAATACATAAAACACATCAGAATGCTTGCCTAATGGTCAGGGAAATGTGATGACAGCAGAGAAGTGGTAAGGAAGGTAATGAAAAATAACTAAATAAAACAACAGGAGGCCTTCCCTGGAACACTGCTGGTGGCATGCCATGCACCAAGAATGTTTAATTCAGCCTTCTGCAACACTGTCTCCCTTGTATTTCTCTATATATGCAGAAAATGAACAATGGTGACAAGGAAATGAAGCTGATAAACATGAGGCTCACTTTGTGATTAAGTGAAAAGGCTACTGTAGACCAGGTAGAAGGTCTTATTGAGGAGGTTTCATTTAGCTGACACTTGAAGGATAAGAAGGGATGACCCTGGGACAATATATCCAACAAGACAGTGGTATGGGAAGATGTTTGACCCTTGAAGAGTTGTGATGAGAATGGGATGGAGGAGGGAAGGCAGGGCCAAATCTTTCACAAGACATTGGAGAAGTTTAGATTTTTGTGTGAAGGCAATGGGCAATCATGGGTTGTCTAAGAAGTGGAAAGTCTCATGGTCTGATTAACATATCATGTTTCTATGTGCAGAGAGGACTGGAGAAGTGCAGTGGGGGAAGCAGAGGAAGCAGCTCTTTCAGGGGTTCTGGTGAGGGAGATGAAGGGAGTCTAAACCACAGTGGTGGCAGTGGAAATGGAAAGAAATAGCTGTTGGAAGAGTGGGAGAGGCTTAGCCTAGGGGACAGAGGATTGGGGAAAATACTAGCTCTAGTTTAGTGTTTAAAGTCTTAGCTATAAAAAAGTATGATTACTCTGTTACTCTAGAGAAAACAAAACGCATCTGTTGTTCCAATCCTTTATGGGTTGATTTTGGTTTAGTCTAAGTAAGAAATTCCTGAGAACTGTCTAACGGTAGACTGCACTGTCCCTGAATTTTTGGATTTTCAGTCAATAAATCACTTAAGCCAAATATATGTCTGAATCTGTGGTGGAAAAGAATGAGTAGCAGTAGAAAAATCTATGCAATACCGAGAGGTAGGGCTAAATGATTTTTATGGTGTCTTCCAAAGTCAAGTAGCATTCATTCTATGAAAAGAGCAGAAAGCTAAGTTCCCAGCACCATTTACTGAAGAAACTGTTCTCTCCCAGTGAATGCTCTTGGCATCTTTGTCAAAAAACAGTTCACTGTAGATCCAAATAAATTGTGAAATACATTGTGGCTCAGTCCTAGGATAATGAAAACATTAAGATCACTCTAGCAGTGTGCTTATAGTTGGAGTCAATAGAATCAGGTCTCAAATATCTTCTTGAAGGAGCTGAGCTTGAATTATTTTCTTTAAAATAACCTCAATTAAAGGTGAGAAGTGGGAGAAAAAAAGAAAAAAAAGAACTTCAATTATTTTTCATAGAAGTGCATGTTTATTGTTGAAACTTAAGAAGAAAGAAAATTTAAAAATCAGCCCAATTCCACCAATCAGAAATAACACTTTTAATATGCTAGTGTACATTATTCCAAACACTTTATCAACATATATGTATAATCTAAGAATTTTTTTGTTCTTTTCATACTGCTTTAACACATCATATTTATTTGGCAATATACGACAGATATCTTTCCCATATCATTACATGTTATTCTGTAATATAACTTTTAATGCTTAGAGCATCTCATCGTGTACCAATCCTGACAGTTTAGGGATAATTTTGAAAGAGGGGTGATAAGACTTTCTAAATAAGATGTATGACATATACTATAAATTGATATGATTAGAAGAGCTAAGTTTGAAGGATCTTTCATACTGGACAGATTCCAAGGCCTCAATAAATAAGAGCTAGCTTTGAGTGCTTACTTACCATGTGCCAAATGAGTTTTAATCAGTTTACATATGTAAATCCATTTATTCCTTACGAAAACCCTCTTCTGTATTAACTACTCAAGTCCATGGATCAGGTTTAAGAACCTCTGGATTACAAACTTCTAACAGGTCCTACATACCTTAATTTTTTAAAACCTCGATTGCACTAAAAAACTGTTTAGTATTCTGAAAAACAAAGCTCCAATTCTAGGGGTTTGTAAATAAATAAATAAAAACTCCTTTAATCACAGCTCTGACCCTCCTACTGAACATAGGGGTGCTTTGTGGAATCCACAAAAAGCAGCCTTCTCTAATCATGAGAGAAAAGTTGGAAAAAATTTCAGATTAGCAATTTAGAGTACCAAGAAAGTGATGAAGTGGAGGAGGAACTTAGTGCAGAAAGATTGGCAGGATAAGAATAACGCTGGACTCTGCAGGCACAAAGACGCTTTTCCTTGTACTGTTGAAAGTATGCAAAGAAACTTGTGAAAAATAACACGGATGGGCAAACAGTCGAAAGATCAGGAGAGCCGACATAAACCTTTGGTCAGAAATCAAACAAAGGGCCTGTGAGGCTCCACATAAATTGGCAACTTCTTTCTTCATTCTTGCTTCTCCTTCCCCATTCATTTGGCACATCTTGTTTCCAGGTAAGAATTCCTGAATTCTTTTTTTTTTTTCTTGCAAGATTCTCATTGTGCAGGCTGAGACTTAGATGAAAATTATGCTTCGTTGTTAATAAATGAGTGCACATACAGTATACCCAGAGTGAACTTGAGTATAATCATGTTGCATTTGATGCAATCATGTTGATCTCAACAACTCATGCTGCATATGAGTTTAGCATTTATGCATACACATGAATGTGGTCTGGTATATTCAGACACATCCCAGTGAGTGGGAATGTAGACTTATTTCACTGCAGTTATATTAATGAGTGTGCTGTAGTATAAGCGTTGTATTACCTCTGTGATCCCTAGGTATAAAGGAAGAGGAGGTGTTGGCTAGGGCCTTATTCCAGGGCCCTGGCTTCTAATGACCTTATCACACCATCCATGTAAACAGAAGTCCCCTGAACTCCCTGGTGCTTGATGATCAAATGTCTATCGAATAATTAATTAGCTAATGACTTAAAAGTATTCTGTGATCCTCAGCATGGCTTGAAATCAGTGATCCATTAATTTTCAGGTGCTTTGTTTAGTGGAAGGTCACCTGCCACCCAGGTAACTTGGGAGCCTGCCTATTAGGCTTCCCCCAAGGATCATTTCAAGCACATGGCTCATTCCACGAAGGCTTTTAGAACCAATAGCCTCAATACTAGGGAAAAGGTTACAGATATGACTCATTCATAGCTTTCAATTAAAAGTAAGCAGGGAGAATCTTAATTGGCCAGGATTCTATTGGAGATAGATCATGAACAAGGAAAGCAAAGCACCTAATTAAATCTTAATCAGCTGACTCTATCACTCAAGTTCATGGAGGATTTCAGAGACTGCTTTCACGAAGACAAGAAGCACACCACAGGCATAGGTGCTCCTTCCACTCTCAGTTCTTCCTGTCATGCACGCACAGTGAAAGGGCCAGTGTCACTAGAACGGGCTTTAAGGAGCTGTGTTCTTTCCTCATCAGACCTAGTCTTAGCTGTGTGATTTTGCATTCTCTCTCCTGCATTCCATTTTTGCTCATTTATAAAGGATCAGGTTCCTCCAGTGAGAGAAGATAAGGCTATCTTTAAAATACTCTGAACTTTGCAGAAAGGAATACTGCAAAGAACACAGAACCCCAAGTCAGGAAACTTGGATCTAGAAAACAGTCTTCCTCTCCTGAGCTGTTCCTTATCACCCAAAACTGGCCTCATCTGAAAATGAGGGGGATGGAAAAGATGACCATGAGCTCTCTTCAAATACTGAAATGGTTACTTGGCCACAGGAGGTTGTTTTACTATTCCCACTCAGAAAGATGCCTAATAAAAGTTTTAGAAAATGTAACTAGTCTTTTCAGAAAGTTGGGGATAGAGTTCTGCTACTTTTCAAAAGGCAATTCCTGGGGGCCACCTAAGTTAGAATTCTTTATTTCAGCTGAGCTGTACCTGTAACTCTTCCTGCAGTATTTAGAAGGATGCTTAGAAGTCACGATACACACTCAGTACATTTTATTTTTAGTATGTGAATGAATGAGGGTTTCTTAATCCATGTAGAAGGCATGAATGACTTCTTAGGATGTGAAACGTTACCATAACATGAAGTATCTTACAATAATTTAAAATATAACAAAAGTTTGATGCAGTTGAATTGACAATAAAGTATTAAGAAATGAACACTGGATTTGCCATTGAAAGCCCTGAGTAGTCTTTCACAATGTGTGGGGCTTTTCCCAAACTCAATTTTCTCATTTGCAAACTGAGACGAATAGTAATACTATCTTATTTACTCCATCAAATTCTGATGTGAATCAAAGATCTGAAAATGCTCTGCTAACAACAGTGCTATAAAAACTTTAGATGCCTATGATACTGAGACGTGGTAAGAAATAGAAATTTGTTCTCTGCTCCTGGTTCTGGGCCCATAGCTCCTAAAACCCTTGGAATATCTGCAGTGACAAGAGTGTCCTTTATATACTAATAAGATTACTAGTAGCTGGGGTTCCCTAGATAGCATTTGGGAGGGGGCTGGTTACCACAAAAGACCAAGGCAGGATTAGAGGGTTAGGATTCTCAGTCCTACTCCTCAACATCTAGGAGGAAAAAGGGGCTGAAAGTTGAGTTGATTACCAATGGCCAAAGATTTTTCAGTCATCCTATGTACTGAAGTCTTCAGGATCCAAAAAGATTGGGTTGGGGAACTTCCTGGTAGCTGAATACATGAAGGTTCCTGGACGGTGCTACACCTGAAGAGGGCATGGAAGCTCTGTGACCCTTCCCACATGTCTTGCCCTTTGCATCTCTTCCATCTGGTGTTCATCTGTATCCTTTGTAATACCTTTATAAAGACATCAGTAAATGCAATTAGAGTGTAATCCAAGAACGGAGTTGTGGGAAGCCCAGCTTACAGCTGGTTGGTCAAAAGCACAGGTGAAATGCCCTGTACTTGATATTGGCATCCCAAGTGGGGGAAGTCTTGTCGGCCTGAGCCCTCACCCTGCAAGATCTGATACTACCTCCAGGTAGATGGTGTCAGAACTGAATAATTATAGGCCACCCACCTGGTGTCTGCTAGAAAATTTCTTGGTTTGTGGGGAAACACCTCTGCAGATATCTGTCATGTCAAAAGTGTTGTGTTGAATGTGATGTTTTTCCACTACCTGGGAATGTTATAATGTCCTGAGATGTACAATTATTGGTGGTAATACATTTCTTCCCCAGATATTCTTTTAATATTATCTATTTAATATTTCATTAGTAAGCTACTTTAACCCATAAATTTAAAAAAATGTTTTCTAAAGCATGTGTCTATTGTTTTCAAACACAATGTAAGTGCACACTTTCTCTGAGATGCATTTTAATCTAATGAATAACATATAAACATTTATGATGACATAAATATCTGAACATATTTAGTTACGTAGAAGTCTACTTAGGGAGCCTTTAAAATACATATCATTAATTCCCTATAGACAATTAGAAAATCTAAAAATCTCCCAAATCAGCATTTTTTCTTTATTTATATTAGTGAAAATATTTACTCATTTCATTGCAGAAACAACAATGAATGTGATTTTTCTTGTAAACCAGTCCCAGCTAGAGATATTATGAAATGTATCTTACCTTTCTAAAATCAGAAAAATTCTAAATTTCATAGCATATTTGGTTCCAAAATTTTTGATAAGTGATTGTGGATTTGTATTACTACAAGCAAAAGGATGAAAGCATAGCATCAATGGTAATTCAGGCACATCGAAAAGGTTTTTTTTTTTTTTCCCTTGATAGTTCATTATAACTAAACCACTATGGTCTGTAGTGGCTTGCTGGGAATCTCTATTCTTAGCCCAGTGGTGCTCAAACTTCTCATTTTAAATTTTCCTTATAAACTGCATCACATTCCTTTAAAAATCCTCATTTGTTTAAAAATATTCCATATTTTAGACAATGTGTGGGCTGTCAGCTCTTGAATGCTGGTGTTATCAGCCTGGGCTGATTCTAGCGAGAGAGCCTTTCTAGGTTACGGAAATTAATCCAATATGCTGGGCACTGAAGCTACCATCCCAAACTTTCTCTGTCTTCTGAAGGCATTTGACCTTCAAGACAAATAGGCCTGGTGCAAAAGAGTGGTGCAATAGCCAAAGGTCCTTCTGCCAAGAACCCCAGCTTGGCCCTTAAGCCCACAGGGGTTTCCCTGGGAAAGTCTGGTTTGTTCAATTGAAGGTCCAACCCTGCATCAGTGCTGGGCCCCCTGGCACAGGCTTCCTGTCTCTGGTCATGTCCACCACACACTCTTATTTTTCAATTTCTGTTTTTAGCCATATCTTAAATTTTTTTCTAATTAAACTTTTCTTCAAAATAAGTCTCTGTCTTAAACTACATGAACTCTTTAACTGTCTTGTCACAATGGGCTGTCTTGTCACAGCCCATTGAATAAACGATGACTTTGGCAATTTTGGCATTTTTCTGGATTGTCAGGTGCTCGGACAGTAAGGTACAATTGCACATGGTTAGGCGTATACGGCTGTGCACTGCCTATCATTTATATGTACAATGTGGCTCCCAAAAACTTATATTCTGGATGGTACTTTCTTCCAAGGAGTTTCATTTACATACCTTAAAGATTTATTTGAGCCCACCCAAAGCTAATAGGAAAGCTCTACTCTAAATAATACACATTTCTACCAAAAAATGAAGCACCGTGACTTTCTATTCCTGTCTGCTGTTACCTCAAGGCTTTTAGGCGTCCCTTGAAGCACAGTGGGACTACAGGGTGAGCATAATGCAAGATGTCACTGCAGGGGTTGAGGGGGCACTTCCTGGGAACTACAAAAGACTAGAGAAAATGAGCCTCCATTTGTTTGTTTTCTAGTCTCACCTCAAATAAAGTGAGAATACTTACATCTCATAATTTACTAAGACAATTCTTGAAGAAAAAATGATACATCAACTCTATAAAAAAGACCATAAAAACAATCTTACGCCGCTCAATTTAGCACATACTGAGTACTTATTGTACACCAGGTGCCCTGATAGAGAGTAAAATTACACAAAAGCAATGAAAAGTTGAATGTTCCATTTCATAAAAACACTCCTGAATTTCCATGCATTTAATTTTCATCCTTTATTTTCATGCATTATAAGCTGACATTCTTAAACTAGTTTTAATAAGCCTCACCTGAACCTTCATGCACCAATACACACACATTTCCAGTCATTATGTGGCAGAGCTTCCTATCAACCAAGAATTCAGTTGGAGACTATAGTGTTCTTTGTTAGTGTGACATTTTATTTGTGCCATTACTTAAATATTTTACTGTAGTTGTTTTCAAACATGAAATCAGGAGGTGCATCTGAATTATATTCTGAGTTGAAGTGAGGGTAATTCAATTAGGTTCTATGTCTTTCACTCCCATTTCAATTAGAAATCTCTGCTTCCATTTGTGTGTTGAATTGGACTTCTAAGAAGGTTCTCATCAGAATAAACTCTGTATAACTTCAAAAGAATTAAAAAAAATCACTAATAGAATTTTATATTTCTATCATTATCTCGTAAAATAAATGGAAATAGAAAAGTAGAAATACGGGTAACTTCATATAATTAAGTCATAGGTACACATTATTAGACTGCCAAAGTGACAAGTTTTTAATTGTGGTCAGACACATACTGTGATTACTTTCATTTGGGAAAGGAAAGAACGGAAGTAACAAGTACCATCAAAATTATTTGAAAAAAAGAGACAAAACTATGGTTTTAAAGACGTTTCACTTTCTGGACAGTAACTCTTCCCATAAAGCATGGAAGCTCCTATTGGGCATTGGCATTTTCAATCTCCTTTAAAGGTAATATAGGGAATACTTGTACCAGGTAACAGAAAAATGAATCAAAATTATCCCTATTAAAAGCCTATCTTCTTTTCAGTGGAAGAAAATAGTTTTTTTTTTTCCCTAGGGACGATGCCCCAGAAGGCATGACTCCCCTCTGGGAGTTCATGGACCTGTGATCCCTCTGAGGAATTGCTGACAACACGCCTCTGGGAAGCAAGACCTATATAAGAGAGAGTTGAAGGGAGGGGCCTTCCTAATTGAAAAGCCCAGAGATCTAGCTAGACACTTCAGGGAAGTGTGCTGTTTGAACTTGTTCTGGGAGGGTCAGCTGATCACTTAGATTACCTTTTGACACACAACAAAAGCTCTTTAGGGTAGAACTGCAGGCTCTAGGTAAAGCTTCCCATTTAAAAGCAGAGATTGCCTGTGGCATTGGGGCACACCCAAGTCTTCTAACAACTAGCTACTAAGCTCTAGAGAGTGACAAAAATAAGGGGATGGAGAATAGGAAATTTGACGAACATTATGGAACGGAGATGAGGTAGAGGGAGTTGTGAAAAGAAGGTGGGTGAGAGAGGGAGGGCTGGAAGCAAAAGGATCACTAGGAGGGAAGGATGGGTTCAGAGAAAATTTAACCAACTTTAATGAAACATAAACTAACTATAAACTAATGCTTGTTACTCACTATGTGGTGGGGACACTTGAGAGTTTGTTAGGAACACAGGATCTCAGATCCCAATCCAGATGTAATGAATCTGCATTTGAACACAATCTCCAGGAGAATACTGTTCACATTTTGTTTGAGAACCACTGCTAACACAGCTGTCTGAGAAATGGGCTGTGGAAACTGACAGGAAGAAACTGCTATGGGTTAAATTGAAAAAAGTGTAAATTTTTTAAAAAGTTAAAATACTAAAATATTGTTTGAAAGTTTTCAAATGAAGGTGTTATCGCATACAAAACATATTCCCTACTACTATATCTTGCCATGTCAGGTTATGCAGAACAATACATTGATTGAAACTTGAAAAATTCTGGAAAATAGCACACTTTGAGGTGACACTGAGTATGCCTTTAGTGAATTGATATAAATAAGCAATAATCAATAAATAATTATGAAACTGACTTGAGTTGACCACTAAGGAGCCAGTTTAAATCAGATATGAAAACTTTCTTGTTTGTTCACAGCTTAAATAATAAAGTTACATTCGTGAAGGATAAACCATATTCCAGGCACTTCTCTATATGTATTATCTTATTTAGCCATTATTACACTATGAGTAGGTATAATTATTTCCTGTCTATAGACGAGGAGGAAGATTAGGCTGTAGAGAACTTAAGCAGTTTAAGCAAGGTACCATAGCTAACAATAATGGTAAACCTGAGCACTGCACCTTGCAGTCTAATCCCAGAACGTGTGTCTTTAGCAACTACATACTGCCATCCATGAGAAAGGAATCAAAATGCCCAGCCTAGCACATAGTGGAGGGAAGTGTGGCTCAAATACTCCAAGACCATACAGAGTGCTAAATAGCCTTTTTAGCAAAAAACTCACTGGTGATTCAGCTGACACAGAGTATTGCTTCTGTGACTATGTTCTAGGTAGTTTTTTAGAGATGTAGCCCTTGTATTTATCCACTGGTATTGACCTCTGGGTTTATGTGTTGAAATGGCCTTCCTTGGCTCCCCCACTATATCCTCATCATTGTTTGCTTCTGGCAATATTGGTTTAGCAGCTACTGAGCAATTGATGGCTGGCTGGTTTATTTTTCTTCAAAAGGCCTTGCTGTTGGGATGGCTTAGAGGTCTTATCCCCACTTTCTGTTGCCCAGAATATTCCTGTCTCCAAGTATGTCATCCTGTGAATTATCACCATTGATAGAATCCCAGGGCATAAATTAGTCATATGCAACATAATATCATGTCACAAAATGTCATATTCCCTAGTTTAAGGAATTCAAGGAATTAAGCAGTCTTTTCCAGGGGCTGCTTTTGACTCTTCTTCCAGCACAGGAGCCCGTTTAGCCAATATTTTGAACATGTCTTCTTAGGGCATTCTACTTGCTAGACTTAGGTTGAGCACTTTCTTTCAGGGGACTAGGTCCTTTGTGAAGTGCAGATAACTTCCTTTCTGAGCCACAGATACATTTCTTTACTCTCAGATTAAGTTGTTCTATTCATAGACATGTCAGATCTTTCATAATCAGAGCCGTGCTGACTAAGCCATGCTGGAATTCAGTCAGGGAAAAGAGAATCAGCTGAAATGAAGTTGCTCCAAGGGGGTTGGACAAGATGAATACTGACTGCAGGAAGCAGGGTCTGGGAGAACCTTGCCCTCTAGATTCAGGTCTTGTCTCTATATCCCTGTCCATGGCTCTGTTAGGAAAGGATGGGCTGGATTGAGAAACTTTGGGACATTTATTGGTCTCAACATTGGGTGAGATTTGGACAGTTATGCAGGGAGGCACTGGCTAGAGATGATAGGAAGGGCTGGGTTCCAGGTTGGCTCCACTTTCCATAGAAAACTATGAAAGCGCCGGGCGCGGTGGCTCAAGCCTGTAATCCCAGCACTTTGTGAGGCAGAGACGGGCGGATCACAAGGTCAGGAGATCGAGACCATCCTGGCTAACCCGGTGAAACCCCGTCTCTACTAAAAAATACAAAAAAAAAA
>NC_037672.1:67528544-67572711 GCF_003255815.1 Theropithecus gelada | reverse complement strand
AAAAAAAAAAAAAAAAAAAAAAAAAAAAAAAAAAAAAAAACCAGCCGGGCGTGGTGGCGGGCGCTTGTAGTCCCAGCTACTTGGCAGGCTGAGGCAGGAGAATGGCGTAAACCCGGGAGGCGGAGCTTGCAGTGAGCTGAGATCCGGCCACTGCACACCAGCCTGGGCGACAGAGCGAGACTCCGTCTCAAAAAAAAAAAAAAAGAAAAGAAAAGAAAAGAAAACTATGAAAGCTTGTATCTGGGCAAAGGATTGGCTTAGCAGATGAGCCCCAAAAGGACATGGCTATAGAAAAAGGCTGCTGCTGGTCAGTGGTCAAGGCAGGACTGGATTAATCCCCAAGCTTTATGAGGGGCAGGAGAAACAGATATAATCTATTCTCCACTTTCAGAGAATGGGAGTAAGCTCTTTTTGACCCAAAGCCTGGATGGAGCGAATCCAGGACTAGATTCTCACTCAATTCTATGTTCTTCAACCCAAAGCAGACCTCTGTGCAGCCTGCCTGCTCTTCCATACACACAACCTTAGCTTCCCACAATCTCACTTTGAAGTAAATCCAGGCATGTCAGAGTCAGTTTTCCCTTGTCATCTTGCCTTGTCCTCATCTTAATGCTTTTGTAGGGAACTGATCCCCTGCACTCTAGATTTTTGTCTATTTATTTATTTATTTTTTCAGAAAATATGCTATCTTTGAGAGTGCTTGAGCTTTTTCTCCAGGACTTCTTCATTTGTCTACATATTTTTTCTTCAGAGTCAGCCTCTCCTCCCCAGGTTACCCCACTTACCTCAGGCTTGGGCTGTTTTCTCCTCTTGCAGGTCACCACATCACTCTAATTTTCTTCTGTGACAATCTGTCCATACATCTTACTGTTGGGATGGCATCTCAACCAACATTTCCCAAACAGAACTCATTACCTTTATTCCTAAACCTGCTGTGTTTCTAATTTACATGTATTCCTTAAAACATCTCCCTCTCTTTTCTCCTCTCTTTATTGAATATGTAATAGTACTGAATCTACCTGAATAAAACTTCTTACCTTGGTTGGTTTTCTATTTTTCATTCTCTGCTCTTACTTAGCTCTAATTAGCACTTGTTTAAACTGTTGCAAAGTCTTTCCCTCATTAATTTCCTGCATCTCAACACTTCATTACTTTCCTTTCCCATTAATCTTTCACAGAATTGCCTGATTAATATTACTGGAACAAATCACTGGTCAGATAATTTTGCTCTTTAAATATCCAATGTCATTATTCTTTTTTTATTTCCTAAAAGACCACCCATTCCTGCATACCCATTATTCCCTGGAAACATGAAGTGCAAACATAATCCTGGGAGTAGCTTCCAGTATTACTTCTGAGATGCACCCTTTATTTTCCTATAGAGAGATCCCCCATCTATTCCCCTCACCACAACTGCTCAGCAACTTCTACATAGTAGGGAGTTTTTAAGCACACTAAGTTTGTAAGTCAAGGCCAAGTTTCCCATCCTCAGCTACTTCCGTGTGGTTAGGATGATCTAGCTCCCAGAATCAAAACACTACTCCTTACTCAGTACTCAAGCATGCCTACAAGTTCCTCTTTCAGATGATGGCTTTCCAAGACAAGTCTGGTCTGGAACAGTAATACTGGATCGATGTGAGGAATTAACCTCAGCCCATCTATCCAGCAACCTTCCAAGGTGTCTTAACAGGATTTATATTTTAATAAGAGACCCAGAAATATTCTTGGCACATTTATCCCTCTCCTTCCCTCCAGGAAATGCTGTCACTGAGGTACTGACTGGTCCAGACGTAGCATTCCCACACTGTCAGGCAATGAATCATGAAAGGAACCAAAAAAGTTTTTCTGCAGCCACACTCCAACTGGAGCCTTGTGCATACATCCAAGCCTATTAGTTTCATAGTTAACCATTAATTATATCAATAACATGAAATCGATGAGCTGCCACAGGAGGAAACGCATTCCTAAAGCAGGAAAGTGGGTACAGAAAGTGTGGGTGGGGAGATGGGGAGAGAGAAAAATCCTGTGATCTTTACAGTTTTATATATGTAATTAAGGCTCCTTTAAATCTGGGCAACTTGACAGCTTAGGTTGATCTCTTTACCTTGCCAACTAAAATGTTCTGTAATTCCCCTTAAGTTGTTGACAGGTTGTTAAAATAGGGCAACATGCCCTCATCTAACCTGCCTCAGCTCAAGTCTCTGCTTATGGCCCTGGGTCCTTGGCTTTGCCAGGAGAAGGTGTGGCTTTGAGAGAGTGCACCAAGTTCACAGTCTTGCAGTCATTGTATACAAGGCATCAAGGGGGTTGTGCTCCTGTGCATGAGTACAATAAGCAGGGCCTGGCACTGGTAGGTCAGAGGCATGCCATCTTTAAATATGGTAAAGTTCATGAGGCTGCAAAAAGAATATTAGAGAGGAAAAAAGAAAAAGAGGTCAGAGGCTCTGTGAGCTATGATTTCTCTATTTGGGTGCATTTATATATGTTTGTACGGCAAAGTTCACTCTGGACCAGGAGCCGTACAACTCCAGCAGCTTTGGCTGTGGTCCAGTCATCATTTAATTTGAGAACTTGTAGTGATGGCTTAATGAACTCTGTTGGTGAAATGGTAATGGGTTTGCTGCAATAAAATTGGGATCAATATGACAATCTTTTGAATATAAACATGCCAGCAAAGAAGAGAAAAGGAAGAATTAAAAATGATTTTATTTATTTTCTAAACAAAGCTAAACAAGAGCTATATTTCAAATCCCTTTTCTGCTGAAATTAAGAACATATAGACAAAGCCTACTTTAAAAGTTTACTCCAAACCCATGTACATTCATATAAGTTAATTTCCTTAGAATAGGAGTACAAAATACACATATAATCCTAATATTAATAAGTCCCAAATGAAGTTACATTAGCATTAGTACTTACCGGGGTAGCTACATAATTTATGGAGTCCAGTGCACAGTGAAAATGTGGGGCTACTGGTTCAAAGCTCAGGAAAAAATTTTCATTAAAGGAAATAAAATATAAAAATTTTTTTACAGTCTTTCCTTTGGCTTTTCATGATGTTTTAAATGTCCAAGTAAAAAAATTAATAAATTTATATTAGCCTGAATTTTACCTTTCATCTCTATATTGTGCAAATAACAGTTTTAAATGCAAATGTAACATCATTCAGCTTGTATACAGAATCAATAATATTGCATGACTCTTACTTTGTAGTTCATATATGCATATGCATTTCTTTCTTCTCAGAATAGTAGAAACACTGGACACGACTAAACTAACTCAAGTGTTTTTATTTTACTTCTTGATACACACAGATTCTACTAAATCTCTACCTTCTGCTTACTAATGAATAAGGAGATATTGAAAGGTAAAGAACTATGGTTTGTGCTATCCAGTGGTTTCCTTACAGGTTATCGTTGTCAGTATAAGTAGTTTGCTAATACAGGAAATAAATGTAAGAAGCAAAAGATAAATGTTGTATATTCTGCTTGGACTCAAAAGTCTCCTATATTTCAGCAGTTTAATTACAATTAAACAAAAACAAGAGTTGAAGAAGTACACAGAGTGAGACTCTGTCTCAAAAAACAAAACAAAACAAAACAAAACAAAAAACTACAACACTAGGACAGATATCACAGCCAGTATACATATTAAGAAAGTAGGCTAGGCACAGTGACTCACGTCTGTAATCCCAGCAGTTTGGGAGGCTGAGGTGGGTGGATCACCTGAGGTCAGGAGTTCAAGACCAGCCTGGCCAATATAGTGAACCCCTGTCTCTGCTCTAAGTACAAAAATTAGCTGGGTGTGGTGGCGGGCACCTGTAATCCCAGCTACTTGGGAGGCTGAGGCAGGAGCATCGCTTGAACCTGGTGGGTGGAGGTTGCAGTGAGCCGAGATCGCACCACTTCACTCCAGCCTGGGAGTAAGAGCAAAACTCCATCTCAGAGAAAAAAAAAAAAAAAGAAAGAAAGAAGGAAAAGAAAAGTAAAAAAAAAAAAGAAAGTAATATGGAGAATTAAAGAACTTCAGATGAAAGAGAGAAAATGGAGAAGTGGAAAACTCAACATCATCACTAACACTGTTCTCATCAAATTCTCAATTAGAAGAAATAACAGTCTAGGTGAGGAAATTTGAATCTTGGGGTTCAAATTTGGAAAAGTAAAGATGGAAAGAAATGTCAAGAGTAGGGATAACTTGGATAGAAAGATAGTGCTGGACCAGAATTCAAGATCTTAGCTAAGGCATTTTTGCTTAATATTATAACTGTTGTTTTAATAAGAAAATAGAAAGAGCTACCATTTGGTGGTTTCCTATTTCATGCTAGGAACTGTGACTATCCCTTTATATGCATTAACTAACTCCTTTAATCTTTATGACAAGATATAAGTTAGGTACTGTTAATCAGCCTCTTTTTGACAGAAGAATAAATTATGTTAAATAACTTGCCCATGGTTTTCACAGCTGGTAAACAGAGGAGCCTGAGCATTTGAATGTTAATAATTGGAATATTCAGAGAAGAGGAATGACAGGATGAGATGGGCTTAAATCTATCAATATGCACTTAGAACCTATTGAGTGGCGCTTTCTGGAAGTGGCGGTTCAATCAATGCAATATTGAAATCATATAGCTGTAAAATTTTAAAAGTGTGGAATAGGGAGAAGCAATAGAAATGTGAAAGGAAGAGAGAGATGCAAGAAAAAATACAAAAAACAAACAAACAAACAACAACAACAACAACAAAAACCCAGCAAGCTTGAGGGCTCTTGGCTGAGAGAGAGAGCAAAGAATCAGATTGTTAGTTTACGCCAGAAGTGGCAAAATCACGGACCACTGACGAATTTGGTCTACATACCTGCTTTCTTTGAAGAGTTGATTATAGGATTACTTGCCAAAATTTAAACTTAAAAAAAAAATTACATGAAAATACGAAACTTTGGTTAATTATTTGCTTTAACTAGAACAATTTGGCAACATGGGTCCTCATTAAATTATGGTAGTTGTTAGCCTAAGTCCCCTTAAGTTAGTTCTTGCTTTCTCCACTTCACAGAATTCCACTGGGTATATTTAATTTCTTTATAATATCTATGTGGCCTTTATGAGGGGCATTTGAATTCTTAATAGCTGCCTATACATATGAATATCTTGTTGACAATATTTAATTAGATAATGCATGTGAAAGTGCTTGGTAAATTACAAAGTAGTACATAAATATATATGGCATTATTAAGTGATATTAATATAATCCTGTCACACTTTATGAAGAAAAGGGCCAACCAACAATTTAATAGAGTAAGGAATTGATCCTGAAGCATCAGCCCATCCTCTAAGTCTTTCACTTGTTCATGCATTTATGCACTTAATAAGTATCCATTGATCACTGTACAAGACACCGAAACAACCGACATTTCAATCAACAACTTTTCATTGACCACTGAAAATCTCCTAAGTACTAGAGGTATAATGGTGAAGAAGGTAGATAAAGCCCCTACTCTCAAGAAGCTTGCAGACAATTGTAGAAGGAATAAAACTGAGGTAAGTAAGAGAAAAAAAAAATGAAGATAACCATCTCTCCTCCTAAAATGATGAGATGATGTCAGGATGTCAAAAAGTAAATTAGTAGTATAAAATAAAAAATAAGAGACAATGTCAGAAAAACACTATGAAGAAAATAAAACAGCAATAAAACAGAGTAATGTGATAGTGACTAGGGAGTGACACATTTAGATAAGAGTGGTCAGGGCCACCTGAGGAGGTGACAGCTGAGTTGAAATTTGAATGATGAGAAGGCAGCCACAGTGGTGGGTGTCTTTGTACAAAAGGGCCAAAGGAGAGATCAAACTTGGTATGCTTAAGAAACAGAAAGATCAGTTTGGCTAGCTCATGGTGAGGGATGGAGAAAGCTGCACGAGTTAAGTTTGGGGAGTTGGGCAAGGACCCATTATGCAAAGTTAAAAGACCCAGTTTCTCTGCTCAAGTAACTCATAATCTAGTTCAGAAAGCAGACATATAAATAAATGTTTACACTACACTACAGCATGATAAATGCTATGATAGCACCCCGCACAGTTGATCAGTGAGTATAGAGGATCAGCCATACCTCCCGGAACTTGACAAGGGTCTGTGATCTTTCCCCACCCTTGACCATCACTATACCCCTCAGTGGCCTTCTATAGTATGGCTCCAAAGCAACTACCAATCCCCATTAAATCTGAGTGTCCCTCTGAACTGGCAAGCAAAGAATTGGGCTCATTGCCTATATATCACTTTGAGCCCTTGGGAAGAAAGACACTTGGTAAACAAGAGCTGGGATTATCTCACTGCTTTATAAGATCAAAGTAGTTTACAAACATTAACTAATTGAGCATACCAGGTAGCAGATTGTTCGTCTAGTAGTGAGTCTCTGTTTAAGCTCTATTTCTTTCTAATATGCCTGTCTACTCTTTGAAGTTGTGATTTCTACACTGACTTCAATTGATAAAGAAATCCTTTCTTTGTCTCACCTTTTCTACTCCTAGAGAACTTTATCTCAGTTTGGGGGGTAGGGATGTTTGGCGAAGATGGCACCTAACGGAGCATTAGATTTTTTTCCCCCATAGTCAATTTGAGAATTTTTAAGTTAGCGATTGTTGTTAATGAATCCAAGACTATAGCATCCAGCTCTGTTTGGACCTTTCCCATGCTTTCTGCACTCAATGACATCCCTAGTGTTGGCCAACAATCACAACTATATTTTATTATGAGAAAGATTTGGAAAGAGAGCATAAATAGATCCATGCTTCAGAATAACTTGTTGGCTATTTGAAAATGCAGGTTCCTGGCACCCTCACTAAACTATGGAATAAAAATCCTGGGAATCCACATTTTAATACGCTTTTGAGTTGCTTTTTACATGCATGCAAAATTGAGAGCCACTGCAGTAAAAAATCAACTCAAAGCTCAGGTCAATACAATCCCATTCAGTAAATATTTATTAAGTACCCACCAAGTACAAGGCACTAAGCTAGCTGCTGCCGAGGAAACATGAAAGGAAGACCTGGTTTCAGCCCATATTCCAATGGAAAGGAAAAAGATAATACGAAGACTAGTGATTTTAATACAAGATAGGGCCTGATAAATACATGCAGAATATAAGGATGGTTCAGAGTAGGCAGGCATGATAACCAGTTGGGGTCCAAGGAACAATGTGTGCCACTTTTCCAGAGTTTGAAAGATGAGGAAGGTTTCACCTGTTACAGCCTCATGATCAGAAGCAGCACCGGCTTTGCAGTGAGAAAGTCCTGCATCGTGGTCGTGGCTCTGCTACTTCACTATGTGATTTTGGGTGAGTCATCAAACATCTCTTTGTTAGTTTATTTGTCTGCAAAAGGAGGTGGCTGGCAAGAAGACTTGAGACTCTTTCTACTCAGAAACTATTACTCTCGTGTTATCTGCCTCAGTGGTCTAGGGGTAGGTATTATGGTTTTTTAGACTGACTGGATAAAGACTGTGAGGTGTGGACCGTCTCTGGCAGTGGAAGCTTTGTGCCAGGTGGAGAGGTGTGTTGGAGTTAGAATCCCTTCAGGCTGTGTTCCCAGACAGGTTTGGCGAGAAGTGCTGCCGGTATAGTAGCTGTCACTGCTTAGAAGTTGTTTACTTCTCATTAAATACAGTAAGGAAAAAATGCAGAGTTTGTTGCTGTTGCTGCCTCATGATTTGCCCTAGAAATAAACAGAAGATTTCCCCACAAGAGAGGCCAGCTAAACCTCTATAACTCACTTTGAACAAAGAGGAATAAAAATCTCAGGAAGAATTATTCTGAGCGAGACTTCTGTCCTGGGTGTGAGAGGACCTCAACAGGACAGGGTTCAGGTATGCAGAGATGAGTTTGCTTTGGATATACCTCTGCAGTTTCTTCTCCCCCACTGAGTTCATTTACCATGCAGGTTGTGGTGATAAAGATTTTTCTTTCTCTGCCATTTTAGGGGTGGGGGCTCTGTAGGGAATGGTGGAGGAAACTGCAACATAAGAATTAGGCTAATAGTTCTTCTGGTGCTATTTCTGAGCCTTCTGGAGAATGATCACTGTCTTCTTGGACAAGCGATACTTGTGTTTCATCTATTTCCGTGTGACTGATCCTTTATAAGAGGGAGAGTAAGAATCAAACATTCTGAATTTCTCAGGGTAGACAGTGTAGTCTTGAAGCCTTTAGACAACTTACAAAGTTTCTATGTTAATAATTTAGAATCCTTTGAGGGCAATGGTGTGCAGATAAATATTTAATAGCTCACTGGAGGAGCCTTGATTTATGGCATTTACTGATTTCCCTGGTGTAAATACTTCCACCATAGCAGATTTCAAGCTACCGTGGTGAGGTCACAAAGCTTAGAGTTGGGAAGAAGTGAGCACAACCCCCTTTAGCAAGCCAATCTGACTGGCTCCAGCACACCACTTCCTGAGGGCACTCCTGAGGTCCTTTCGTGTGTGTGTTAGTCCATTTTGCCTTGCTATAAAGGGATATCTGAAGCTGAGTAATTTACAAAGAAAAAAGTTTATTTGGTTTACAGTTTTGCAGACTGTACAAGAAGTGTAGCACCAGCATCTGCTTCTGGTGAGGCCTCAGGAAGCTTCCACTCATGATGGAAGGCAATGTGGGGTGAGAGGATGTGAGTGGGAGCAGATGTGTAACATGGCAAGAGAAGAAACAAGAAAGATTTCAGGCTCCTTGAAACAACCAGATCCCCCATGAACTAATAGAGTGAGAACTCACTTATCACCAAAGTGCTGAGGCTAAGTCATTCAGCATTGGAGATCGCATTTCAACATGAAATTTGGAGAGGGCACGCATCCAAACCCTATCACTGTGCAAAACCAAGTTAGTCACTTAGCTGAAAAATTGAGTTTTTGAGAAAGATCTGACCAGAATTACTTGTAGATATCTAGTAGGCCTGCTTGTACTGGGGCTATAACTACAGTCAGTCATTCTGGAGTAAGCACCACTTGACAGAGGTCAAAATTCACAGGTGGAGCCTAACCAGCAGTCATGTGAGATCTTCAGAAATCTCATTTCTGCCTGTTTCTGCTGACTGCTGCTGTGAGTAATCACTGTTCTTATCTGGCTTAAAAATTATTCAGAATAACTGAGACGGATATAGGGGTGACGACAGGCCAGCCTGCATGTTTATCTAGCATTGTGCTGTTGAGAGTCTTGGGGAAGGCTTGTGAGCAGTCATCAACACCAATATGGGTTCTCTGGGATGGTCTTCAGGAGGGTGCCTGAGATACAGAAATCTCACCTTGTGCTGTTTCAAATGTGTCATCAGATAGTTCAGTGTTTGAGCAATGCCATGTAGATTCTCCCTAGATATGTTTGCATTCTTTTTTTTTTTTGTTTTAATTCCTAAAGTAAATTCTCATGGAAATAAAAATAAAACAATAGAGAAAGCTACCAATTAAAAGCACTATTTCCCTCCTCACCTACTATTACACACCTTAGCATCAGTCACTTTTAATAATTTGGCATATATCTTTCAAGGTTTACACCTATTGGTATTCAAATAATTAGGGCTTTTATTGCCATTTTTAATGTGTTTGTTGTAATGTTATATAAAAATGAGATCATATTATATAGAATTGAAGCCTTGATTTTTCAATTAAGACACATAATGGTATTTTTTCAATGAGCTCATTTAAATCTATATAATTCCTTTTAATAGCTGATTAAAAATCCCAGAAATAGCTTCAAAGTGCTGCTACTCAGATGGTTTTATATTCTTTCACTATTACAAATATGCTGAAATATGCAACTTCATAAGGAGGAGTTATGTGGTTAAGTTCGGTGATTCCTTGGGGGACAGATTATTTGAGTTCAAATCCTGGCCAGCCACTGACTATCTGTGTGACTTTAAGGAAGTTATTTATCCTGTTTTTACCTCAGTTTCATAATCTGCAAATTGAGATTGGTAGTAATAGTATCTCATACTGTCATAGGGATTAAGAAAATTAACACACATGCTTAAAACAATACCTGGCACACAAAAAGTGTTCACTAAGTATTAGCTAATATTATATGTATCTTTATACTCTCATGATAGATTACCTGTTTTCTAGATACCTAGAAGTGACTCAAAATGTGTAAAATCAGCTCTGCTGACTTGAAGCTGGCTCTAGCACCCCACTGTCAGTGGGCATTCCGAGGGCCATATCTATGGTGTTCACGTTTTACATCTTGATACATAGTGCCAAATTGCTCCCAACCCCCAAGTTTGCACCATTTTGAATTCCTGTAACAATGTAAAGTGTATCCCTTGCCAACACTGAAGATTATTAGTCTTTTAAAATGTTACCAGTTTGTCATAATACATGTTATGATATTTGATTCATTCAGAGAACAAAGTATCCAGGAATTCTAGGTACCAAAGAGTCACGAAGAAAGGGTGGAGGAAAGTAGAGATAAGAATCTCTTATGTCCTTTTTATTGGGGACAGAAATCTTCAACACTGAGAGAGCACAATGCTGCTATTGCGCAGGTAGCTTTTCTCCAGGTGATGTTATCTGGTGAGACACCTTATTTCCTCCACTCTTACATGTCTAGAGTGTGAGTGCCTTATCTGGAGGCAGACACAAACCAGAAGTGGTTTGGGTTGATTTCACTAGCTTGTCTGCATCGACACACACAGGTAGATGCCATAGCACTGAGAACAACCTCAGATAGGAGTAAGGCAGCATCACTCCTCTCTCCAAAAAGCAGATCATATTCTCCCAGATACTCTCTGCCAAAAGCAGGTTGGCCAGGTTATAGTTGTTACTCATCACTCCACCCACATGCGTTAAGTTTTCACTTCTATTTTATAAAGTGGTAGTTGAACTGTGGGGAGCAAGAAAGAACTGCATTTCCAGGATCCTCCTAAGACAGCATAAACTATGTTCACAGACCTAATCCCACAAGGCAGTGGTGCATTCGAATGGTTTTTGGAAGTCCAGCATCATCCAAGAAAGGAGATCATACTCTGCTGAGATCAAGATGTCGTTTACCAAGTAGATGTGATCTTTTGCCAGACAGTATAATCTCCTTTCTCATACAAATGTGGCAATCTCATTCTGGATAATGTAGAGTCCCAATTAATAAATAAGAAATCCCCAAACTATGGTTCAGAATAACATACATAGAAATTACTCATTGCAACATTCATAGAATAGAAAGGAAAAGAAAGTGAAATTTTGGACATCTGGTTAAAAAAAGTGACACATTTTGCTGGATACGCCCCCAGTTCACCTAATTATGTGGGTTGTTAGACATTGGACTGAAGTTATTAGAGCATGAAAATATATGCAGAAAAGCCATAATCCCAACTGTAAGAAAATATGTCCAATTGAAGTGGAGATCTTGTAATTATCTCAAATTAATGTAGACAATTGGCAGGATACAGTAATCAACAAAAATAAGTATATTCTCTTTGTGGCTTATATGTTATATATTAGATGAACTAATTGGCAAAAATATGCAGTGCACTTTTATACCAAAAACGTAAGTACAAGAATGGTGAAATGAGACTATATAATCAGGATAACTCTCGATTTCACACCTTTCAGAAGACAAAAAAAGACAATTATTCCCTTTGTTTCCAGATGTTCCCCCTATGAGTAGTTGGATTCAATGTCTGTTAAAAGTCATTGGGGAAATTTATTTTCTTGGTGAAGGCAGAAAAGGATGCTTTATTAATATACCTGAGTGGCTTAAATCCAGATATTGTATGAAAACACAGAGATTCCTATTTTTATGTAAAGTTTGGGGAAATTTTCTTTACGATACAAGATATTCGGTTGTCCTTTATTTTTTCTCACCAGTCTGTATCTCTTTTTCATCCAAAGTCTCCTTTGAAGTCAATTGTGGTCCAACACAAGTACGAGAGAAAGTGTGAGGGATAAGAATCTAGATTAAGATAAATAGCAGGTTCCACCCCAGCCTCAAGTGTCTGGCAACCAAAAAAGTTAGAACTTTTCCAAGATCTACTAAAGTTCAGTAATGAAAATATAGGGAATGCCTGAAGGTAAATGAAGCCTGGGCAGAGATTTCCCCAATGGAATATGGTGCTCTACACTGATAAACATCCCCATTTATATGTTTAAATTTCACCTTTCCCTGGTTTGGAGTCACTAAGCACCTAGAAATTGGAGACTAGCTTCCCTTCTAGTTTGTATGTGCAAGATTCTAAGTCAGCACGAGTGAAAAAAGCCTGTACTTCTCCCAAGTGTCTGGAAAGCTCCATCCTTTTATATATAGTTTCACAGACATATGAACTCTCTGACCTTCTAAAAAGCAACTGAAAAAAATATTCCAATGAATATAGCTAATTTCTTTATCTTGCAAGGGTATCTGAACAATAAATCAAATCAAAACAAAACTTTCTTATTCCTCCACCCATACCTGCCTACAATCGTAACCTGTTGTACCAGGAACACCTCTGCTTACGTGCAACTATATCTCGTGGGCTAACGTTGAGTTTCTAATCCATGGAGAACTAAAGCTTGGAGAGTGGAAATCTATTCACAGATGCAATCCTCATTTATTCACTCGATTGCAAGGGAAAATTCAATGACCTCCCAGGGGTTCCTGGCAGTATTCTCAATGCTGGGACTGGAAAAATGCCTAAGATACATTTCTTATTATGGAGGGTCTAACAGGAGAAACAGAGATTCAAATATTACAATGTAATGTGATAAGATGCTATAGATGCTATAAGAAGTGCTAATTAATATCAATGTTTATGAGCAATGAAGTTAAAAATAAAGACCAGTGCCCACTTGAAAGTCTTTGCCTTCCTTTTTCTGAAGACAATTCCCCCAGTTTTCATGGTTTTTGAATAGTCTTAAGTGTTTTCTGTATTTATGCAGTCTGTTAAACTTTTTCTGGCTGGTATGCTTATTTACAAATCAGATCACTTTAATAATAGACTTTGTTACAAATGCACACTAAGTTTTTTTAAGATTCAAAGATGCTGGGCTGAAACCTAGCAGTATTCCTAGTTAAACCTCTGGTACATAATACAATCCAGAGACCATGTTTGACTGAGTTTACCACTTGACCTGTAGTAGCCACAAATACGAAATAAAAAGGTATTTCCAAGTTAGATAGAAGGAATAACTTATAGTATTCACTAGTACAGTAGTGAAATTACAGTTAATAGTAATTTTTGTATATTTCAGAATAGCTAGAAGAGAAGAATTATAATCAAAATTGAGGTGATGGATATCCCAATTTCTCTGATTTGATTATTACACATTGTATACATGTATCAAAATATCATATGTACCCCCAAAATATGTACAACTATAATATATCAATTAAAAATACAAAAACAGAAGGAAAAAGCAATATTTTAGTGGCTACTTTGGAAAAAAGCAATATAAGAAAATCCACATTTACACAAAGAATGTATATGTGAGGATTCACTTTACAAAAATACTCAAAATAAGATATATTTGATATTAATGTTAGGTTTTTCTAATACATTGAAAGACAGTTTATTAATATAAATCTTAGTTAAGACTAATTTTGGTGGCAATTGTCTACATGGAATCATGATCTCCTACATTGTTATTATGACTATTACTCCTCCTGCTTACCTTTACATCATATAATCATAACTAAATTTTCTTGATATATGGGAGGAAATAAAGGCATTTCCAGTGCAAGGCCTAGAGAACAATCCTTTATTCCTGTGAAAGAGGTCACTGTAAGTACTTATATTCACCCAAAAGGTCTGCTATTAATTTTAGCCCCTGAGAAATGCAGTAACTGGAAATGTCATCCTCTTCCCTCATTTTGCTTTCTGTTCCAGGCCTGTGGCTCTCTTTTATCAGTGTGGTGGGGATATGGCAAAGAATCTGGTTAAATATTTGGCTGGGAGCTGTTTGGTGATTGTTAACCTGAATAAATGCTAAAATAAATGCACATCATGCTTGGTACCTATGGAAGCAAGGAAATAGCATATGAAATACAGACCCTTCCAGTGTTTCCACTTAAAGCAATAGAAACCGCAATATTGCATTTTTGCATTTGTCTCACTTTTTCTCTGCATTTTGGTTTCTATTTTAATGGAAAATGGTAGATGACATCTACAGTTTGGCAAACATTTGCTGCTGTGTACCAGAGATGGCTCAAAAACAGGTACTCATAATTGATTGGGAAGCAACCGAAGTGACTTGTGACTGAGAAAGACATCGACACCAAGTCTAGTCTGGGTAGTTTGGGACTTGAGAAGAGGTAATGGCAACACATCTTCAGAGATTGTTTACTTTGGGGAGTTTGTTTCTGGAGGGCACTCTTGTGTCACAATTAATGCTCGAAGTTGGGACAAGTTTCCTGCCCTCCAAGGGGCTTATCATCTAGCAGTCTAAAAACAGGTTTATGCATTCCTTTATTTATTTGTTCATCCACAAACATTTAGGGCTTATCTAATATGAACAAGTAGAATATGGAGTATTAGAAGAAAGAGGAAAGTATGTTGTACAAAATGAATAGAAGACACTATTTGCCCAGGAACAATATATAATCTTATTAGTTACACATCAAGTATGTATGTGTATATACAGCATAGAGTATGCATATATATACATACTATAGTGTATGTGTGCATGCATATCTATATATACTGTGTGAAGCAAGAGGAGAAAATGCTCATGAATTCTAGGAACTGTAGAATTAAGGAGGGATTTATGTGGGACACATTGGCCTTTTATTATTGTTTAAGAGTAGTTTTACCTTTGCAATAAGAGCTACTTCAATTTTCGCATTTCTTGTGCAGGACAGAGGTATCATGATAATAAACATTTTAGTATTATAAAGATAAATGCCTACAGGTACACGGGTATATTGTGGGTATTGTCACAAATATTCTTTGAAATGACTTCTTAATCATCTTTATTCCTTTTGTGCTTTATGAACACGCTGTCTTTACCTGCTTTCCTTGGTCCTACATTCCCTACAAATATAAACAAAACAGTTCATTGTTAACACACGTGTTGATAAATGCCAAGTAGTGTATCTAAACCAACAAAGGATTATGTGAAGAGGGCCCAAATCCAGCTTGTGTTCATTGTTAATACATGCAGCCAAGTTTCTCTATACTTTATTCTTATCGCATTGCATTAAGCCAACGTTTTACTGATTCTTTTTAATGGCTTTCTTGACAAAGGCAGAATGGAAAAGTATTGAGTCATGTAAAGACAGCTCTTCTAAACTTTTAGTATAATCTTACGCTCAGCCTTCTGCAGACATAATAATAAGCCAAAGTCTGCTCTTGACTTTCAATTGCTAGATCCCTCATATACACACATATGTATTCTTAAGACATTGTGTTCTCAATATCGTATGTTTGTCTATATATAAATGCTATAAATGTGCATATGTATATATATACACACACATATATGTACTCTTCATATATATATATATGAAGGAAAGTCCATAAATAGCATTCTCAACTTATGTGTATGCCTTTTACTGGAAATTAAAGTTCTGATGACAGAATGTGTCATACACATCCTCCTGGCCACATTTGTTAATATCTATTCTGTATTAATTAATTCAACTTTAATACATTTTGATTTGATTCCCCAAACATCCAATCATTTGCATCTGATTTGTTTTCTCTCCAAAATTTAAATGCATGATTTTTGAAGGGTGGAGCGAAGGGCAAATGTATTTTAAAAGTCTTGATTTGAATAGCAAGAGTGCACAATGGAAATTTCTGGAAAACTAAATATGACGGAGTGGCATACATGAATTGAAGGATAAGCAAATACCTCATCTTCTGGAATGTGCATTGTTTAGAACAGACTTCTAAAATGGTTTCTGAAAGTGTCCATTCTAGGCTTAGGTGTGCATGAAAGCAGAGCTGCCCTTTATGAAAGATAATTTAGGTCACAGGTATGTCCATTAAGTTGAAATTAAATATGCATTCTTTTAAAAGCATATCTTTATAGTCAGGAATAATTGAATTGAGATTCTTCATCTTTTTTACTTGCTGATTCTAATGGAGTTTTTATCTTTTTGCTTTGCTTTCTGATTATCTTCCAACATTGCTTTCTCTTTACTGGTTTCAGTTTGAAGTAAGTGACTATTGCATTGGACAGTCATTGAATTTACACTTACACTACTCAATATATGAAGCTATATTCATCCACCTACTTATTAATTCTCTTATTTGTTATTCATCTATTCATTTCACAAGCATTTATTGAGAGATATGTATTTTCCAGCATTGCGTTGTGTTGACCTTATAAAGAGAAAGAGAAAGATAAATAATTATTGGAGACATATAACCTTTTTAAGGCTACTGCCCTTGGATATTTTTTTCTCTTTGTAAAAAATATTTTTATACTTGAGATGGGTTATTCAATTTTACTATTTAATGTTTCATGCTCTTTTTAGCTACATGATTTAGGGCATTATACATCATATTGACCTATTTTTGTGAGTGACTTAAAAATTGAAACTTTTGAAAATTAGTATTCAATTTCTCCAAAAGGTTAATTAATAATGTCTGGCTAGCAATTATTAAACTTTGAATATACGTTATCTCAGTTAATCTTCACAACACTCATGTGAAGTAGGTATCAATGTAACCCTTATATATTGTTCTCACTATCTTTATATATGGATGAGAATCAAAGATTCAGGGAGGTTAATTCATCTGCTTAAATCCCACAGCTGATAAGTAGCTGAGTTTGAACTCAATCATGCTGTGCTAGACTCTAAAACCATCTTCTGAACCATATTACTAAGTTTCATACCAGGCTCCATTAGGGTCTCCAACGTATTGAGGAAGTTTGTCAAAATGTTATGTCTCAACTTCATCCAGCATCAGGATGGATGGGTAAATTCTTCTCAGTCACCCACAGTATTTGTTGTTTTAAGGGAACCAGTGCAAAGAATTTGTGATCTAAAAATCCTAACTTTTTCCCATTCATTCTGAGCCCAGATGCCATATAAAACATCTCTACCAATTGAGAGGCAAGTGAATTATCATTTTGCTTTCCTAGATGAAAGCACGTAAGGAAGAAAAGGTATATTTTGCCAAGCTTTTGCCTAAGAAGCAAATAAAAACAAT
The DNA here is from genome assembly GCF_003255815.1 of Theropithecus gelada. Lineage (NCBI taxonomy): Eukaryota > Metazoa > Chordata > Mammalia > Primates > Cercopithecidae > Theropithecus > Theropithecus gelada. The sequence goes on along the minus strand of NC_037672.1, from coordinate 67,555,620 downwards.
ACTTGCCAAACACAAAGAGGTTGAAATAATTATTACAGCTAATTCACCTACTGGTGTATTTAGAGTTCAGATTCTGATGTTAGAAAACTCTTGGTTCCAATCCTGGCTTTATCACTTACTGGCCACGTAAACTTAAAGTTGAACATTGTCTGTAAGTTAATACCCTTATCCTATTAATATAATGGGAACATAATAAATAGCTACCTTGTAGATTGTTGTGAAAATTAAATGCAATGATACGTGTAAAATTCCCAGGACAGAGCTCAACACAGAGTAAATACTCAACAATGCTATTTTCACTGCAATTTTTGTTAACATTGTTGACCATGGGTCTGCATTTTATTTCTTGTCTCCCTAGGAAACACAGTCACACAATACAAGATCCTGTGTGACTGGTCTCCAGCTATCTTTAGCCTCATCTTCTCACCATACTTCAGCCACACTGGCTTTCTTAGAGTTCTCCAAAGGTACCAAGGTTTCTCCATCCTTAGTTACCTCACAAAGGCTTATCTTTCCCCTCCTCCATCTCCTGTCCAGCTTCTACTCATTCTTCAAACCTCAGTTTAGATGTTGCTTCCTCAGATAAGTCTTCCTTGACCTGCCCTCTCAGACAGGCTCTGTCAGATATCCCTGTTACATGCTCTTTGTACATTCCATTATTTCTCCAAAGTAGTATCACAAACATAATTAAGTCTGTATTTGCTTAACATATGTCACTCCACAGACTAAATGATTCATGAGGACACGAACAGTGCACATAACAGGGGCTGAATGTATCTTATTTTTGTTGAGTGGGATGAGTAAATGACATATTGAATATTTTGAAGCCATTTAGTTAAAGCATAGATCTGTATCTCTCAAGGCTTAACTTTCCTTTGGTTCAGGTCATTCGGTCTATGTGTCATCATCCTAAGTGTATCTTAGAACTATAAAATCCACCGCAAATCTGTTCTCCAATTAGTCATATATAAATTAACAAGTAGAAACGTGTTTTGGGGCACACTAAATTAGAAAATAAAGTGCTTCAAGACACTGTGGAGGATCTTAATTGTTATACTTTAGATTGTAAAAATAAGTAATTCAAAATCAAAGCTGTTGAAATTTTAAATTATTTTGAGCCTTAAAGGAATGTGATTATGGGACCTGAGTCACATGGTAGGCAGCTATAAGTAGGCAACTGTAACCTTTGTTGCTCACCTGATAATAGACAAACTTTTCCTTTACCTACATTGTTTTGTAAAATGTTGTGAAAGAGTATAGGACACTAGAAAAAGACCCTGTCCCTCTCCGCCATTGATCTTCATCATTGATTAACTTCCTTCTTCTTTTACACAAAGACCTCATGACCACCACATTGTCCAAGATGGAATGTTAAATATACTCTTTTTAATTGGAAAAGGAAAATAAAACAAGTTGTAGCCAATCAAATTGCTATAACACATAACCAGCCTCATACGGGACACATAATCTTGTTAATTTTCTTTGATTTCTAACTCTATTCCTTTGGAGTCTGTGTTATCTGAATGGCCATTCTCAGCTTTTAAACTGGATTCTGATCCTTTTTATTATTTCAGGTTGACAAGTCTCTCAGCCAGCCTCAAGATGGCTTAATATCTCAGATGTAGCCCACTGACCAAGTTTGTTCGAATTTCAAAACCAAAGAGTAATCCCCATGCATTCTGCTAGTCAAGTTTTCCTTTTTTTTGTTAAAAATAATTGGGTAAAATAAGATCATGTTCCATAATAAGACAAGGTAAACAAGAATTGAACAATAATAAATGTTTTTCTTAAAACGACAGCTCCATGAATTGTGCATAAAAACAGGTCATTTCTCTGTAAATTATGATTATCACTGCCAAAGTCAAGCTCTCATGTTCTGCTTCCGGGATAGTATCCAGCAAACAGGAACTGTGATGATTGTAGAAAATCACACGGAGAAAAACTGAGTTATTGTACCAAAGTACAGAAATTATTCCTAGAAACAAACCTTTTAAAAATAAACACAAGTACAACCCATGGTTTCCAATTCAGCCATTTTAAAACTGGTTAACCCAATAGATAACCACAAATTGGAAAACCAAGAGAGGACAGTAGACTCTGGTGACTACATAATAATTTATTCTCATTTGTCTTTATGCTTTACAGGCAATCTTGAGTATGTCACACCTCTGCAACCTTTTTGCTGAAGGCAAACTTTTTAATGGCACTCTTATCTGTCTTTAAAAATATCTCCATATGATATTTGGAAAATATCTGGAAAAACCAAAAAATTATCCCAGATGCATAGAATGCTAACACATACATAGTTGAGACTTAACTAGTTTTTCCCCCCTCTATTTGAGAAAATATGTTGGCTTAAAATTTTTTTCCCAAATTCAAGTTCTTTGATATTTGTAGTTGAACACTCAGCAGGCAACCTTCTACTAAATAGAGAAATAACGCTAAATTGATCTTTGACATTAATATAAATATAATGTTTACTTTATGTTTAAAATTTGTTTTACTTTGTTCCACTTAGTGAAATAGTAATAAAAACTAGCTCTAGTGGCATTACAGTCGTCTGCGTCTCACCTCTCTCCCTGGGGAAGCACAGGATCTGGGCCCTGGCACTGTTTGAGATCTGCCTCAGTAGAGGTGATCCATAACATTTTACTTATCCTTCTTCCTCTTCCCTTTTCCTCACTTCATTTTCCTTTCAGGCTATGAATCCCATGACTTCAAGGATACCATCTGATATTGTTTAGATGTTTGTCCCCTCCAAATCTCATGCTGAAATGTAATCCCCAGTGTTGGAGGTGGGACCTGGTGGGAGGTGTTTGGGTTACAAGTGTGGATTTTTCATGAATGAAAATCATGAATGTGGTGCCCTCCTCATGGTAATGAGTGAGTTCACACAAGGTTTGGTTGTTTAAAATCCTGTGGCAACTCCCCACTCTTTCTCTTGCTCCCGCTCCTTCTGTATGGTACACCAGATCCCTCTTGCCTTCCACCATAAATGTAAGCTTCCTGAGGCCTCATCAGAAGGAGATGCCAGCACCATGCTTCCTGTGCAGTCTGCAGAACCATAAGCCAAAATAAACCACTTTTCTTTATAAATTGCCCAGCCTTACGTATTTCTTTATAGCAATACAAAAACAGACTAACGTGCCATCAAGTGAATAGTTACCTTATCTCTTCCTTCCAGTGTGCATCTCACTCCTTAGAACCAGCCCTACATTTTCAAATGCTTGATAGACATCTCTACCTGGATATTTCACCAGTCCTTCTAAGTCAGTATGTCTAAAAACTATCCTAAGATATTTAGTACAATCTACTTTGCATTATTTCTATATATGTGGATGTCTTCTTTTCCCTGAAATGATCAATACTTTATAAGATATGAATCAAATTCAATTATGGGTGTCCTTCAATAGCAGGCACAATGCTCTGCATTTCAAGTCAGTGAATTACTACAAATTCAATATGCCCCTAAAAGATATATCACAGGGCAGAAATTGGGAGCTCACTTTACATAGAAAGGTTTGCCATAAGAGCCGGGACCTAAGAGATCCCTTTAAAGAAATGATCAGTACATTCTACTATTAATAATGATAGCCAGTATTTCTTTTGCTAGGTTTATATAACAACACACCTGCAAGGTTGATATAATTGTACCCATTTTACACACAAAAACACTATGGTTCAAAGATGCCAAGTCACTTGCTACAACTACTGAGTTGCAAGATTGTTTATTGTTGTTGTTGTTGTTGTTGTTGTTTTTTATTTTCAAACCCTGACTGTTACAAAGCCCTATATCCATCATTTCACATAGTTACCCATTGTTTCATTTTTGTGGCAAGACCAACTAAAACCTTTTCATTTAGCATAGATTCTGTATACAGTATAATTTAATTACCTATAGCCCTCATGTTGTTCATTAGATCTCTCAACTTATTCATAGAAAATTTCTGCTACTTCGCATCCTCTCACTTTTATATCCTCATTTCCTCCTAGCATCTGGTAACACTGTTTTTTTTTTCTTTATCTCTCTACATTTAATTTTTTTAAATTTTAGATGCCACATATAAGTAAGATAATGCAATATTTTTCCTTTATGTGTCTGGCATATTTCACTCAGCATAATGACCTCCAGGCTTATTCATGTTCTTACAAATAGCAACATCTTGTTCTTTTTAGGGATAAATAATACTTCATTGTATATATGTACCATAATTTTGTTTCTTTACCCATTTGTCTATTGATGGACACTTAGATTGTTTCTATATTTTGGGTATTGTGAAAAATGCTACAATGAACATTGGAGTGCAGATATCTTTACATTTCTTTGGATATATATCCAGAAGAGGGATTGCTGAATAATATGGTAGCTCTATTTTTAATTCCTTTAGAAATCTCCATATTATTTTCAGAATGATTGCACCAATCTACATTCTCACAAACAGTGCACAAGAGTTTCCTTTTCGCCGCATTCTTGACAATATTTGTTATGTTTTGTCTTTCCCAGAATATTTTCAGTTATCTGGAATCTTTTACAATTCCACACAAACTTTGGGATTTTTTTTATGTCTATGTAGAATGCCATTGGGATTTTGATAGAGATTGCATTGAATCTGTATGTCGCTTTGGGTAGTAATGATATTTTAACAATATTATTTCTTCTGATCCATGAACCCAGGATATCATCCCATTTGTTTGTCTTCTTCAATTCCTTTAATCAATGTTTTATAGTTTTCATTGTACAGATGTTTTGCCTCCTTGGTTACATTTATTTCTAGGTATTTTATTTTTTTATTATGTTGTAAATGGGACTTTTTAAAAATTTCTTTCTCCCTTAGGTCATTACTTGAGTATAACAATGCTACTTATTTTTGTGTATTTATTTTGTGTCCTGCAACTTTATTTGGATTCATTTATTAATCTAACAGGTTGTTTTGTGGAATCTTTGAGGTTTTCTACATACAGAATCATCATAACATCTGTAAATAAATATAATTTTATTTCTTCCTTTCTGATTTGTATTACTTTTACTTATTTTTCTTATTTGATTGCTAGTACTTCATATGTGTATGAAAACATATATATATATATGAGAATGTGTGTATGTGTGTTTTTTTTTTTTTTTTTTGAGATAGGGTCTTGCTCTGTCACACCCCCCAGGTAGCTGGGATTACAAGTGTATGCCACCACAACTGGCTATTATTATTTTTTATTTTTATTTTTTTGGTATTTTTTAGCAGAGACAGGGTTTTTCCACTTTGGCCAGGCTGCTCTCAAACTCCTGGCCAAGTGGTGCGCCTGCCTTGGCCTCCTAAAGTGCTAGGATTACAGGTGTGAGCCACTGCACCTGGCCAGTATTTCTAATATGTTAAGTAGAAGTGGGCATCCTTGCCTTGTACTGGATCTTGGTACAAGGTCAAGATTTTAGTGTTTCCCCATTGATTATAAAATTTAACTGTGGGATTTTCATAAATGACCTTTATTATGTTAAGGAATTTTTCTTCTATACTTAACTGTTGAGACATCTTATCAAGAAAATATGTTAGACTGTGTCAAATGCTTTTTCTATTTAAACTGAGATACTCATGCACTTCTAATATTTTATTCTATTAATATGGTATATTACCTTGATTGATTTTCATATGTTAAACCAGCCTTGCGTGACAGAAACAAATCCCATTTCTCCATTTTGTTGTGATATGTAATCTTTTTAATGTGTTGTTAGATTCAGTTTACTAATATTTGATATTTTATTGAAGATTTTTGCATTGATGTTCATCAGAAAAAAATCGCCTATAGTTTTTTGTTCTTGTGATGTATTTATTTAGCTTAGGTATCAAGGTAATATTAGTCTCATAAAATGTGTTTGGAAGTATGTTGTCTAGTTCTATTTTTCATAATAGTTGAGGAAGTATTAACATTAAGTCTTTTTTGAGTGTTTGATAAAATTCCACTGTAAAGCCATCTTGTCCTGGGCTTTCCCTTGTTTGAAATGTTTTAATTACTTCTTCAATATCTATTTGTTATAGATCTGTTCACACTTTCTATTTCTTTCTGACTCAGTCTTGGTAGATTGCATTATTTTTAAAGAATTTATCCATTTTCTCTAGGTTATCCAATTGTTGGCATTTAGTTGTACTTAATAGTTTCTTATGACCCATTTTATTTCTGAGGCATCTGTTGTAAATTTCTCCACTTTCACTTTTTATTTTATTTGAGTCTTCTCTCTTTTCTCTTAGACTAGCTAAGAGCTCATCAATTTCATCTTTTCATAAAACCACCTCTTAGTTTTGTTGATACTTTCTATCATTTTTTGGTTCTTTATTTGATTTATTTCTGTTCTAATTTTTATTATTTTCTTCCTTCTGCTAATTTTGGGCTTAGCTTATTCTTCTTTCTTTATTTCTTTGAGGTGTGTTGTTGACTATTTAGTTGAGATCTATCTTCTTTTTAAATGTAGGCACTTATTGCTATAAATTCTCCAGTTGGAGCAGTTTTTGCTGCATTCTGTAGATTTTGGCATGTTGTGTTTCCAATGTCATTTGTCTCAAAGTAGTTTTAAAATTTCCTTTTGATTTCTTCTTTGACCCATTGATTATTTAAGAGTATGTTGTTCAATTTTTACTTATTTGTGAATTTACCAAGATTTCTCCTTTTATTGGTTTTTAGTTTTATACCATTTTGGTCTGAAACAATGGTAGCCATCATTTCAGTCTTCTTAAATTTGTTAAGATTTGTTTTGTGGCCAGAATATAATCTGTCCTGGAGAATATTTCATGTGTGCTGGAGAAAAAATGTGCACACTACTGTTGTTCAATGGAAAATTCTATTTATGTCTGTTAGGTCCATTTTGTCAAAAGTGCAAATCAAGTCCAGCATTTTCTTATTAATTGTCTGTCTGTTTTATCTATTGTTTAAGGTGAGGTATTGAAGTATCTTACTATTATTGCTATCTGCTCTTTCTCCTTTTATTTCCATTAATATTTGATTTTGTATTTAGGTGCTGCAATGTTGATTGCATACATATTTATAATGGTTATGTTTTCTTGATGAATTCATCCTTTTACATTAAATAATGATCTTTGACTCTTATGACAGTGTTTGACTTGAATTCTATTTTATCAGATATAAATATAACCACTCCTACTCTCTTTTAGTTACCATTTACATATTTTCTTCTATCCTTTTACTTTCAACCTATGTATTCTTAAAGTTTAAGTGAGTCTCTTGCAGGCAGGCCACTCTGTGTCTTTTGATTGGAAAATTTAATCCATTTACATTCAAGGCTATATTGATAGTTAAGTACTTACTACCACCATTTTGTTATCTGTTTTCCAGCTGTTTTGTGGGTTCTTCGTTCCTTTCATTTTTTTATTTCTTGTTGTCTGCCTTTGTGATTTGATAGTTGTTTGTAGTGCTAACACTTGATTTCTTTTGCTTTATCATTTGTATATCTGCTGTAGCTTTTTGTTTTGTGATTATCATGATGCTTACATAAAATATCTTATAGTTATAATCTACTATTTTTAACTGATGATAACTTAACTTCTGTTGCATACAAAAACCTACAGATTTTTACTTTGCCATCCACCATTTATGATTTTGATGTTAGAATGTATAGCTTTTTAGATTGTGTGCTCCTTAACAAATTTTTTGTAGCTTTAGTTATATTTTACCATTTTGACTTTTAACCTTCATAGTAGAAATATGTGTGATTTACACAGCACCATTACAGTATTAAAATACTCTGGATTTGACTATGTATTTACCTCTACTAGTGAGTTTTATACTTTCATATGTATTTATGATAATAATGATCAAAATTTCATTTTCACTTGAAAAACTACCTTAAGTATTCTTGTAAGGCAGAACTAGTGGTAATGAATTCCCTCAACTTTAGTTTGTCTTTGAAAGACTTTATTTCTCATTCATTTCTGACAGACAACTTTGCTGGGTAGTAAATTTTTGACTGACTTTTTTTCATTCAGCATTTTGAATATATTGTCTTATTCTTTCCTGATCTGAAGGTTTCCACTGAAAATATTCTGATAGTCTAATGTGTGACATGAGGCTTTTCTTTTATGGTTTTAAAAATTCTGTTTTTGTCTTTGACCTTGACAGTTTGATTACAATGTGCCTCATGGAGGATGCCTTTGGGTTGAGTCTATATGGGGACTTTTGAGTTTCATGGATCTAGATGTTCATATCTCTCCCCATACTTGGGAAGTTTTCAGCAAATATTTTTTAAAATAAGCTTTACATTCTTTCTTTGTCCCTTCTTTCTCTGGAAGTTTCATAATGTGAATGTTTGTTCACTTAATGATGTTTCAGAAATCCTGTAGGCTATCTTCATCCTTTTTTGTTCTTTATTCTTCTTTTTCCTCTGAGTTATTTTGAAAGAATGATCTTCAATCACAGAGTCTATATTCCTACTTAATGTGGTTCATTATTGAATATTTCAATTGTATTTTTCATTGATTAAAATCTTAAGTTCCCAGATTTCTGTTTAGTTCTTTCTTTGTGTGATATCTCTGTCCAATTTCTCATTCCAATCACGAAGTTCCCTTCATTTTATTCAATTGCCTGTTTGTATTCTCTTGTATCTTTCTGAGCCTGCTTAATATCATATTTTGAATTTATTTTTAGGCAATTTGTAAATGTCCACTTCTTTGGGGATAGTTACTGAAGAATTTTTGCATCTTTTCTGTGGCATCATGTTTTCTTGCTTTTTCCTGTTTCTTGTGTTCCTGCATTGTGCATCTGGTGGTACAATCACCTCTTCCAGACTTTACAGACTGGTTGTGTAAGGGAAGACTTTCACCTGCAGATGGGCCTGAGGATGATGATTAGGCATGATGGGGTGGCTCTAATTCCACGTAGAAACAGTAGTGTGGTCTCTGTGCAGCTTCTTTTGTTGTGATCAATGTTAGTGATGACCGTGGGTATCTCAATTAAGATCATTAGGAATCTTCTTGTTCTTGTCTTCCTGACAGTGGGGCATCTTAGCTGAGGGGATCTTTCTTGGTGTTAGGTCTGACATGGCTCACAGGCAGCCACAGTGGCACTAGAATCCAGGGCATAAGGAGAAAGTGCTTGGAGCGGCTGCAGAGCCAGGTTTATGGGCTCAGGGTCTTGAAAAACTACTCTAGTGCCTGGGATATAAGGTCCAAATTTATGATTCAAAGCATGAATGAATGTAATTCTTCCATTCAGCAATCCAGCGGTTTGGGCCCAGAAGGCTGGGATGTAGCCATGATTCTTATTCTGGGGAGAAGGGGACAGTACTGGTATAGCTCTGGGTAAGAAAAGTTGCTCTGGAGGCTCAGACTCCATGAAGCAGGGCACAGTTGGAATTCAGTACATGGAACTAACAGGACGCAGCAGCAGCTCAGGCTCCAGGGGTGGGGTACCACACAGTGTTGACTCTGGTCCTTGGAATGATGTGACACAGTGGTAGCCCAAGCTCTGGGAGGCCAGGTGCAGCAGCAACAAGGGCCCAGGAATGGCAAAATGCCTCTGTGGTTTGGGCCTTGGGGAGCAAGGAACAGTGCAGTGATGACTGTACTCCCTGGAGAGACAGAGTACCTCAGCAGCACAAATGCAGGGGATAGCACAGCTCCAGTAAGTAGGGTGATGTGACTGTTCAGCTAGAAGGGCAGGGTGGCACAGCTCAGCCAAGACTCTAATTCCCTGGAGTGCAAGGCACTGCATCTTCTCAGTCTCAGAAAGCAGGGTTACCTAAGCTACTGGATCTCTAGGCATGGGATCATGTTAACTGTGATGCTGGGAGATGCAATTGCTCTGATGTGCCAGAGGCTTGAAGCCCCTGGGCAGATAAAGTGCTACTTCACCCATGTCATGGGCTTGATAACTGCCGCAGTGTGGAGGAAGCCTGAAGTCCCGAGACAGGGAGAATCATGTCTGCTCTGTGGTTGAGGGCATGACTGCTCTAGTGTGTCAGAGGCCTGAGGTCCCTGGGGAGTAGAGTGCTGCCTCCACTGTGGTATGGAGGGCATGGCTGCCCTAGTACTTCAAGATTTTGTGTCCCCAGGGTCTGGGAACCCCTTCAGATTGATCCTAAAGGGAAGATGTACCAGCAACTGGGATGGAGGGATGGTGTGACTCTATGGTAGCTTGGCACTAGTGAGTAGCACATATCAGCAGCTCTGCTTGGGGATGGCATGCTACTGGATAGGCATGGTACGGTGGAAGGATGCAATGGCCACTTGCCCCCAAAGCAGAACACACTCTTGTAGTGGCTTTTGCTAGAAGATAACACAGAGCAGCAGCAGCATAGGCCACGGGGGTTAGGTACAGTGTCAGCTCCTTCTCTGGAAGGAGACGTCTACAGACTCTGAGAGCTCCCTCAGCTGGCCTTAGAGACTGTGAGGACTTCAGAAGTCTCCAGTAGCAAAGACTGCAGGTGCAAGGATGATGGGGGGTACTGGGGTCTGCTTGCTTATATTTTCTTCACAGGGAAAAGCCCCTCCTGATTCCAAGCTGATCCCCACTAGGGAGATGGGGTGACAAAGGCAAGATGTTTCCTTCTCTTCTCCACATGGCCACGTTTAGTTTCCTTTACAGAATTTCTGCTGCTTCTTTGCTGTTCCTCAGTGTTCTCCTTTAGTTATTTTGGTCAAAATGTAGTTGTTTATTTGTTATTTTGGGGCCTTTTTATGTGTATTAGGGGAAAAGAGCACTAGGAGTTTCTAGCCAACCCTCTTGCTGATGTCGCTCTTCAGCATTTCCATTTTCCTAAGATGCCACACCTTACCTAGCCATTCTCACAAACTTAAGTTCTGAGGGAATATAGTTCAATTAAGGTTAAATCATTTATGTTGTATTTTAATAGCGAATATCAGTGTTCTCCTCCAGCATACAATCAAACATGGTTCTCTGTATTTATAATTTCTGTACCTATCAATGGTCACTTCCTGTATAATTCAAAAAATATATTTTGGTATTGGATATAAATGTACAGCTGATGGCACCTTAAAAGGCAACTGGAAATTTTCTGTAAGATTTTCATTAGTCAGAGTTACTCTTATATCCACAGGAAGAACATTCAGTTACTAACCCATGTAATCCACGTGAAGTGTTTGTGGATTGCTCATCATTTGTGGTTTAGAGGAAAGATGGCATGCCACATCCCACATGGAATAAGGATGTTTAGGCAAGCAAATGCATCAGACTCTTTCAAGCTACATTGTTTACATGGCCTTCATGAGAAGCTGACTGAAATTAACTACAAGTTCCAAACAATGTTGATAAACACCTTATGAAATGGCACACACATGAAATTAGGTGACGTCAAGAGAATGATCATTTATGTACTTTGAAATATGCTTTTAGAATAATACTGTCTAGCTGAAACATAATGAGATGCACATGTTTAATTTTAAATTTACTAGTAGTTAAACTACAAAAAAGAGAAACAATGTGAAGTTACTTTTAATCATCTAGTTTATTTAACCCAGTATATCTGAAATGTTATCATTTAACATGTAATCAATATAAATTCCTTAATGAGATAGTTTACATTTTTTTCATACTGGATCTTCAAAATCGATTCTATTGTTTTCTCATGCTGAGAAGAATGGCTACCTGCAGTCTCTAAGCTTATGCCTGCCTAACACTTCTCTTCAACTTTGGATCTCTGTGGGGTTGCTCTAGGCTCCACAAGTCACACAAGCAGCATCTTCACTTAGAAGCCAAGTAGCATGAAAATTTGATCCATTGGATGATCAAATTCATTCTGGGCCTAATGTTACATTTTACTAACACACTAAATGTTGTCATGATATGCTTTCTGATAGGAGTTTTTAAAGTGTTAGAAGAACTATTAACCTAGACCTCTGCTCCGCCCCCGCTTTAGCTGAAGATTGAGTATGGTTAGTCAAAACCTGACAGAAACAACCATCATCACATCCAAACCAGATGAAAAATGTTATTTCAGTAAAACATGGTGTGGGTTTTATCTTATTCATAACCGTCTTAGTCCACTCAGGGTGCTATAGCAAAATACCATAAACTGGGTTATTTATAAATTTCAGAAATTTATTTCTGCAGTGCTCCAGGCTGAGAAGTCAGAGAGTAAGATGTTAGCAAATTCGGTGTCTGGTGAGGTCATCAAATTTTTGGTTTATAGATGATGCTCTTTATTCTGTCCTCACATGATGTAAGAGGTGAGGAATCTATCTTGGGCTTCTCTTATAAGGGAACTAATTCCATTCATGAGGACTCTGCCATTGATGACCTAATCACCTCCCAAAAGCCCCACCTCCTAATACCATCACGTTGGGAGTTAGGATTTCAACATATGAATTTTGGGGGTACAAAAATATCCTGACTATAGCCTTCTAGCCCTGGATCCCCCAAGTTTATTTTATTTTCACATGTGAGACAGATTTATTTTATCCTAATAGCCCCAACAGTTTTAAGTGACACCAGCATCAACTCAAAAATTTAAAGTCTCATATAAATATAATCTAAATCAGATATGGGTAATATTCAAGATAGAATTCATCCTGAGGTAAATAGTCCCCCAGCTCTGAACTTATGAATTCAAACATGCTATGTGCTTCCTAAATACAACTGTGGGACAGGGCATAGGACAGAAATTCCCATCCAAAAGGAAGAGACAAGAAAAAAAAAAAAAAAAAAAAAAAAAGAAATGACATCTCCCAAGCAGTTCTAAAATCCAAAAGCACATACAACATTAAATCTTGAGGCTTGAGAATAATCTTCTTTGACCCAGTACTCTACCCTCTATGCTTATTGGGACAGAGGTCTCACCTTCTGGGCCCACTGCGTGGAAGTTCTCTTCCTGCAGCTTTTCTGTGCAAGGTTGGGCCCCCATGGGTTTGGGAGGCTCTGCCCCACAGCTGTGAGGTATGCCTCAGCTTTCATGGGTTGGAGTTACATGCCTGCAGCTCTCTCAAGCTGGAATTACATGCTGGTGGCTCTGCTGTCTGGGGTCATGAAGGCAACCCGACTCCAACGGCTCAGCTTTTCACTGAATGAGATGGTACTTTGGGGAAGATGTGAGATAATTCATTGCATCAGGACCTGAGATGATGTGTAGGAAAACTTCTCCAGGGATGCTGACCAAGGTCCATCTCATCTTCTCCCTACCAATCCTGAAAGAATAATACTCTTTATGCTTGTCATTGCATTGTTAGTCATGGCACACAGAGAATAGTTACAATGAGCCATGGGAAATGATGCATTCACTTCTTTGTTGGAGAAACTTTTGCCTTTCTAGTTCCACTTCCTGCAGTGTCCAACTCCTACTGCATGTACTGATAGAACTAAAAGATCTGTATTTTCTCAGAAATGCCACACCTTTCTATCTATATGCATCTTTGCATGCAGTTCCCTACACCTTCATTTTTTCTCATTTGATTAATTTTCTTTCATAATTCTATACTAATTTTAGTTGCCCTCTGTACTAGGTAGCTTTCCCTGTGTTAAAGACCCTGCTAAGTTAACTAATATAATCGTCTTTTATTATAGTTGCCATAGTAACTTTAAATTTACTGTGTGCACATCTGCCTTTAGATTGTAAGTTTCTAAAGAGCACAGATCATGTTTTTATTTATTTTTGTACTTCAGAAATTAAAATAGTGCCTAACCCATAGTTTACGCTCAATACATACATTTTGATCTGAACTGAACTACCAGTCCTGATATGTAACTTGTCTCTCAGCATCAGAATTCCACCTTAAATTGCAACTTCTGAGAAGCAGAAAGGACATTGTCTGGTACTGACTCCGAGTCAATCAAAAGATTTGACTCTGTGGTAATTATAATGCTGAAAACACAACACAACACATAATTTCTATAGTTTTTTTTTTTCTCCTTTATTCATCCACTTGTAAAACGCAAATTGAAGAATATAGGGGAAAATCTCAATGACATTGGTCAAGGCAATGTTTTTTGGAAATGATCTCAAAAGCACAGGCAACAAAAGCAAAAGAAACAAATGGGATTACATCAAACTAAAAAGCTTCTGCACAGAACACACATACATATACACACACAAACACATATATACACACATACATCCACTTCAGAGTGAAGGGACAACTTATAGAATGGAAGAAAACATTTGTAAACCATACATCTAGTAAGGGGTTAATATTCTTTCAGTGACACAATGGGCTAACTATTGTTAACAATAATTTATTGTATGTTTCAAAATAAATAAGAGTGGAATTGGAATGTTCCTAAGACAGAGAAATGTTAAATGCTTGATGTGATGAATATCCCAGTTATCCCAATTTGATCATTATGTATTGTATGTTTGGGTCAAAATTTCACATGTACCTCCAAAATATGTACAACTATCATGTGACCATAATAATTAAAAATAAAGCAACTCAATAGCAAGAAAACAAATGACCCCACTTCAACATGGGCATAAGACCTGAATAGACATTTCTCCAAAGAAGACATACAGATGCTCAACAGGTATATGGAAAAATGCTCAACATCACTAATCATCAGGGAAACATAAATTAAAATCACAATGGGATATCACCTTATACCTGTAGGAATGGCTCGTATCAAAAAGAGAAAGACAAATGTTGGTAGGGATATAGAGAAAAGGGAATTCTCACATACTGTTGGTGGGAATGTAAATCAGTACAGCCATTTTGAAAAACAGTGTGGGGTTTTCTTTAAGAATTCAAAATAGAGGGGTCACTTCCAAGATGGCCAATTAGGAACAGCTCTGGTCTATAGCTCCCAGCAAGATGGACACAGAAAATGGGTGATTTCTGCATTTCCAACTGAAGCACCTGGTTCATCTCATTGGGACTGGTTGGACAGTGGGTGCAGCCCACGAAGGGCAAGCTGAAGCAGGGTGCGGCATCACCTCACCCAGGAAGTGCAAGGGGTACGGGGATTTACCTTTCCTAGCGAAGGGAAGCCATGACAGAATGTACCTGGAGAAACAGTACATGCCTGCCCAAATATTGTGCTTTTCCCACAGTCTTAGCAAGTGGAAGACCAGGAGATACCCTTCTGTGCCTGGCCCAGCAGGTTCCATGCTCATGGAGCCTTGCTCACTGCTAGCACAGCAGTCTGAGATCGACCTACAATGCTGCAGCTTGACAGGGGGAGGGGCATCTGCCATTGCTGAGGCTTGAGTAGCTCACAGTGTAAATAAAGAGATCAGGAAGCACAAACTGGGCAGAGCCCACCACAGCTCAATAAGGCCTACTGCCTCTGTAGATTTCACCTCTTGGGGTAGGGCATAGTAGAACAAAGGGCAGTAGACAGGTTCTACAGACTTAGACGTCCCTGTCTGATAGCTCTGAAGAGAGCAGTGGTTCTCTCAGCATGGTGTTTGAGCTCTGAGAATGGACAGACTGCCTCCTCAAACAGGTACCTGAACCCCACGTAACCTGACTGGGAAATACCTCCCCAGTAGGAGTCAACAGACACCTCAAACAGGCGGGTGTCCCTCTGGGACGAAGCTTCCAGAAGAAGGATCAAGCAGCAATATTTGCTGTTCTGCAGCCTCTGCTGGTGATACCCAGGCAAACAGGGTCTGTCGTGGACCTCTAGCAAACTCCAACAGACCTGCAGCTGAGGGGTCTCACTGTTAGAAGGAAAACTAACAAACAGAAAGGAATAGAATCAATATCAACAAAAAGGACATCCACACCAAAACCCCATCTGTAGGTCACCAACGTCAAAGACCAAAGGTAGATAAAACCACAAAGATGGGGAGAAACCAGAGCAGAAAAGCTGGAAATTCCAAAAATCAGAGCACCTCATCTCCTCCAAAGGATTGCATCTCCTCACAAGCAAGGGAACAAAACTGGATGGAGAATGAGTTTGACAAGTTGACAGAATTAGCCTTCGGAAGGTCAGTAATAACAAACTTCTCCAAGCTTAAGGAGCATGTTCTAAACAAATACAAGGAAGATAAAAACTTTGAAAAAAGGTTAGACGATGGCTAACTAGAATAAACAGTGTAGAGAAGACCTTAAAAGACCTGATGGAGCTGAAAACTATGGCACGAGAACTTCCTGATGCATACACAAGCATCAATAGCTGATTTGATCAAGTGGAAGAAAGGATATTAGTGATTGAAGATCAAATTAATGAAATAAAGCAAGAAGACAAGATTAGAGAAAAAAGAGTGAAAAGAAACAAGCAAAGCCTCTAAGACACATGGGACTATGTGAAAAGACCAAATATATGTTTGATTGGTGTACCTGAAAGTGATAGGGAGAATGGAACCAAGTTAGAAAACACTCTTCAGGATATTATCCTGGAGAACTTCCCTAACCTAGCAAGGAAGGCCAACATTCAAATTCAGGAAATAAAGAGAACAACACAAAGATACTCCTCGAGAAGAGCAACCCCAAGAAACATGATTGTCAGTGTCACCAAGGTTAAAATAAAGGAAAAAAATGTTAAGGGCAGCCAGAAATGTTGGCTTACCCACAAAGGTAAGCCCATCAGACTAACAGCAGATCTCTTGGCAGAAACCACATAAGCCAGAAGAGAATAGGGGCCAACATTCAACGTTCTTAAAGAAAAGAATTTTCAACCCAGAATCTCATATCTAGCCAAACTAAGCTTCATAAGTGAAGGAGAAATAAAATCCCGTACAGACAAGAAAATGCTGAGAGATTTTGTCACCACCAGGCCTGCCTTACAAGAGCTCCTGAAGAAAGCACTAAACATGGAAAGGAACAACTGGTCCCAGCCACTGCAAAAACATGCCAAATGGTAGAGACCATTGACACTATGAAGAAACTGCATCAATTAACAGGCAAAATAACCAGCTAACACTATAATGATAAGATCAAATTTAAACATAATAATCTTAACCTTAAATGTAAATGGGCTAAATGCTCCAATTAAAAGACATAAACTGACAAATTGGATGAAGACTCAAGACCCATCAGTGTGCTGTATTCAGGAGACTCATCTTACATGCAAAGATGCACATAGGCTCAAAATAAAGGGATGGAGGAAGATCCACCAAGCAAATGGAAAGCAAAAAAAAGCAGGGGTTACAATCCTAGTCTCTGATAAAACAGATTTAAACCAACAAATATCAAAAGAAGCAAAGAAGGCCACTACATAATGGTAAAGGGATCAATTCACCAAGAAGAGCTAACAAGCCTAAATATATATGCACCCAATACAGGAGCACCCAGATTCTTAAAGCAAGTCCTTAGAAAGGACAAAGAGACTTAGACTCCCACACAGTAATATTGGGAGACTTTAACACCCCACTGTCACTATTGGAAAGTTCAATGAGACAGAAGGTTAACAAGGATATCTAGGACTTGAGCACACCTCTGGACCAAGGACCAAGCAGACATCTACAGAACTCTACACCCCAAATCAACAGAATATACATTCTTCTCAGCACCACATCACACTTATTCTAAAATTGACCACATAATTGGTAGTAAAACATGCCTCAGCAAATGTAAAAGAACAGAAATCACAACAAACTGTCTCTCACACCACAGAGCAATCAAATTAGAACTCAGGATTAATAAACTCACTAAAAATCGCACAACTACATGGAAACTGAACAACCTGCTCCTGAATGACTACTGCGTACATAACAAAATGAAGGCAGAAATAAAGATGTTGTTTTAAACCAATGAGAAAAAAGACACAACATTCCAGAATCTCTGGGACACATTTAAAGCAGTGTGTAGAGGGAAATTTATAGCAGTAAATGCCCACAAGAGAAAGCAGAAAAGATCTCAAATAGACACCCTAACATCACAATTAAAAGAATTAGAGAAGCAAAAACAAATACGTTCAAAAACTAGCAGAAAACAAGAAATAACTAAGATCAGAGCAGAACTGAAGGAGATAAAGACAAAAAAAAGCCTTCAAAAAATCAAGGAATCTAGGAGTTGGTTTTTTGAAAACATCAACAAAATAGATAGACAGCTGGCAAGACTAATAAAGAATAAAAGGGAGAAGAATCAAATAGACACAATAAAATATGATAAAGGGGATATCACCACCGATCCCACAGAAATACAAGCTACCATCAGATAATACTATAAACACATCTATGCAAATAAACTAGAAAATCTAGAAATGGATAAATTCCTGGACGCATACACCCTCCCAAGACTAAATCAGGAAGAAGTCAAATCTCTGAATAGGCCAATAACAGGTTCTGAAATTCAGGCAATAGTTAATAACCTACCAACCAAAAAAAGTCCAGGTCCAGATGAATTCACAGCTGAATTCTACCAGAGGTACAAAGAAGAGCTGGTACCATTCCTTCTGAAACTATTTCAATCAATAGAAAAAAAGGAAATCCTCCCTAACTAATTTTATGAGGCCAGCATCATCCTGATACCAAAGCCTGGCAGAGACACAACAAAAAAAAGAGAATTTTAGGCCAATATCCCTGATGAACATCGATGCGAAAATTGTCAATAAAATACTGGCAAACTGAATCCAGCAGCACATCAAAAAGCTTATCCACCACAATCAAGTCGGCTTCGGCCCTGGGATGCAAGACTGGTTCAACATATGCAAATCAATAAATGTAAGCCATTACATAGGCAGAGCCAACAATAAAAACCACATGATTATCTTAACAGATGCAGAAAAGGCCTTCGACAAAATTCAACAGCCCTTCATGTTAAAACTCTCCATAAACTAGGTATTGATGGAACGTATCTCAAAATAATAAGAGCTATTTATGACACACCCACAGCAAATAGCATACTGAATGGGCAAAAACTGGAAGCATTCCTTTTGAAAACTAGCACAAGATAAGTATGCCCTCTCTCACCACTCCTATTCAACATAGTGTTGGATTTCTGGCTAGTGCAATCACGCAAGAGAAAGAAAGAAAGGGTATTCAATTAGGAAAAGAGGAAGCCAAATTGTCCCTGTTTGCAGATGACATAATTGTATATTTAGAAAACCCCATCGTCTCAGCCCAAAATCTCCTTAAGCTGATAAACAAGTTCGCCAAAGTCTCAGGATACAAAATCAATGTGCAAAAATCACAAGCATTCCTCAATAACTGACAACAGAGAGCTAAATCGTGAGTGAACCCCCATTCACAATTACTACAAAGAGAATAAAATACCTAGGAATCCAACTTACAAGGGATGTGAAGGACGTCTTCAAGGAGAACTACAAACCACTGCTCAATGAAATCAAAGAAGACACAAACAAATGGAAGAACATTCCATGCTCATGGATAGGAAGAATCAATGTCATGAAAATGGCTATACTGCACAAAGTAATTTATAGATTCATTGCTATCCCCATCAAGCTACCACTGACTTTCTTCACAAAATTGGGGGAAACAAACTACTTTAAAGTTCATATGGAACCACAAAAGAGCCCACATAGCCAAGACAATCCTAAGCAAAAAGAACAAACCTGGAGGCATCACACTACCTGACTTCAAACTATGCTACAAGGGTACAGTAACCAAAACAGCATGGTACTGGTACCAAAACAGATATATAAACCAATGGAACAGAACAGAGTCCTCAGAAAAAACAGCACACATCTGCAACCATCTGATCTTTGACAAACCTGACAAAAACAAGAAATGGGGAAAGAATTCCCTATTTAATAAATGGTGCTGGGAAAATTGGCTAGCCATACGTAGAAAGCTGAAATTGGATCTCTTCTTTACACTGTATACAAAAGTTAACTCAAGATGGATTAAAGACTTAAATGTAAGACCTAACACCGTAAAAATCCCAGAAGAAAACCTAGACAATACCGTTCAGGACATAGGCATGGGCAAAGACTTCATGGCTAAAACACCAAAAACAATGGCAACAAAAGCCAAAATAGACAAATAGGATCGAATTAAACTAAAGAGCTTCTGCACAGCAAAAGAAATTATCATCAGAGTGAACAGTCAACGTATAGAATGGGAGAAAATCTTTGCAATCTACCCATCTGACAAAGGGCTAATATCCAGAATCTACAAAGAACTCAAACAAATTTACAAGAAAACAACAACCACATCAAAAAGTCGGTGAAGGATATGAACAGACACGTCTCAAAAAAAGACATTTATGCAGCCAACAGACATATGAAAAAATGCTCATCATCACTGGTCATCAGAGAAAAGCAAATCAAAACAACAATGAGATACCATCTCACACCAGTTAGAATGGCAATCATTAAAAAGTCAGGAAACAACAGATTCTGGAGAGGATGTGGAGAAAGCGAAATGCTTTTACACTGTTGGAGGGAGTGTAAATTAGTTCAGCCGTAGTGGAAGACAGTGTGGCAATTCCTTAAGGATCTAGAACTATAAATACCATTAGGCCCAGTGATCCCATTACTGGGTATATACCCAAAGGATTATAAACTATGCTACTACAAAGACACATGCACACGTATGTTTATTGCCGCACTATTCACAATAGCAAAGACATGGAACAAACCCAAATGCCCATCAATGATAGACTGGATTAAGAAAATGTGGCACATACACACCGTGGAATACTATGCAGTTATGAAAATGGATGAGTTCATGTCATTTGCAGAGACATGGATGAAGCTGGAATCCATCATTCTAAGCAAACTATCACAAGGACAGAAAACCAAACACCGCATGTTCTCACTCCTAGGTAGGAGCTGAACAACAAGAACACATGAACACAGGGCAGGGAACATCACACACCAGGGCCTTTCTGGGGGTGAGGGACTGGGGGACGGATAGCATTAGGAGAAATACCTAATGTAAATGATGAGTTTATGGGTGCAGCACACAAACATGGCACATGAATACCTACGTGATGAACCTGCACATTGTGCACATGTACCCTAGAACTTAAAGTATATTAAAAAAATACCTTTCTGATGCTCACATTGTCGCTAATAATATGAATGATAATTAAGATATATAACATATGTAACTTTGCAGGTGAAGGGATTATCTTCATGATTTTATATCATCTTCACAATAAACTATAATGTATGCATAACATAGATTATGTAAAATCTGCATTTTTATAAAACCGTCGTTGTTTGTTAGCTCTCTTTAAAACAATCCCCACTATAATGTAAATAATATGAAGTCAAGGATTTTATCTGCCTGTTTCCCTGTTATTCTTCAGTGCTTGCCTGATGCCTGATCCAAAGGTGACATTTAACCTGATTTTCTAAATACACGACACTTAGAGATTAAGTGGCTTGCTCGCAGTAACACAACTACTATAGAGTAGTCCTACTCCAAAGACTGTTCTTAGTGAGCTTTATATGCAGTTTCAAGGAGGACATTCATAGCCCCGCTAGGAGTAGAACTAGGGATTCCTTATGCCATTTGGATTGATCTAATAATGGTGGAGCTAAAGGTCTGCTACATTTTATTTTATCTAATTTGGGAGAATGTTTTATTCTAGATAAATAGCATCAGATTCTTATTAAACACAAATGACTTGCTGTAAGTCTTTTTCCTCTCATCACGGTAGCATTTTCCCATCATATTTCAATTTAGTCCTAATGGAAGTAACTGGGCCATGAATGCCAACTTCCCCTTTCTCATATAACCCATATAAAGTTATATTTTCCAAAAAAAAAAAAAGTCAAAATAGAGCTATCATATAATCAAACAATACCACTGGATGTATATCCTACTGAGTATCAATCCAGAGGAACTGAAATCAGTATATCTAAGGAATATCTGCACTTACATATTAATTACAGCATTATTTCTAATGGTCAAAATATGGAATCAATCTAAGTGTTCTTCAACGGATGAATGGAGAGAGAAATGCGGTATCTATACACAATGGAATACTATTCTGCCTTTAAAAAGAAGTGAAATCTTGTCATTTGCAACAGCATGGATGAACCTGGAAGACATTATAAGTGAAATAAGGCAGGCATAGAAAGACAAAAAAACGCATGATTCTCACTTATATGTGAAATCTAAAACTGTTGAACTAGCAGAAGTGAAAAGTAGAGTGATGGTTACCATGGGTTAGGGGTTAAAGGAAAAACTTTGGAGAGGTATTGGTCAATGGATATAAAAATGTCAATTAGATAAGAGAAGTAAGTTCCAGAGATCGATTGTAAAACATGGTGACTGTAGTTACTAACAAGGTAACTTAAAAACTACTAAGAGAGTAGTTTTAACTGTTTTCACCACACACACACACAGATAAATACATGGTAATGCATATGCTAATTAATTAAAGTCAACCATTCTATAATGTAAACATATTTTCAAACATTAATATTCACCATAAATATACAAAATTCTGATTTTTCACTTAAAATAACTTATAAAAAAAAGAAAAACATGTGTTGCATTATTTTTGTTTGTGCTACAAACCAAAAAGACAGCAACGAAGGAGGTAGCTGCAATCTTAGCCTTTGTAGACCTTATAATTTAACTACAGTTAGTTATAAAACAAGCAATTGCAATATCGTGTGTAAAGTTCTAGGCGTTAGGGCACCTAAATCAAAATAAGTTTTCATCTTGCTATAAAAATGGAAACCTGGTATAGAAAATAGTATGTTTGTCCTGGAGTCAGGCTGACTGACTCAGTTGAAAGTCTGGTTCATTCATTTATTTACTATATGCTTAGATGAGTTTCTTAATCCTTCTGAGCATCAATTTTTAACTTTGCAAATTCCACCTTATAAATTAGCTGTTTAAATTAGTAAAATAACATGACGTTTATAATCATAAGGGGAAATAACCGATTTTGGTTCAAAAATAGGTATGTACAGTCTTATAAATGTGACAATCTTGGCATTCATATTCGCTTAAAAAGAAACCTAGAAATTTGGGACCTAGATATCCTGAAATATCAAGAATAGCTGTTCGTCTGACTCTTTTTTTTTTTTTGAGACGGAGTCTTGCTCTGTCACCCAGACTGGAGTGCAGTGGCCGGATCTCAGCTCACAGCAAGCTCCGCCTCCCAGGTTTACGCCATTCTCCTGCCTCAGCCTCCCGAGTAGCTGGGACTGCAGGCGCCCGCCACCGCACCCGGCTAGTTTTTGTATTTTTTTTTTTTTTAAGTAGAGATGGAGTTTCACCGTGTTAGCCAGGATGGTCTCGATCTCCTGACCTCGTGATCCGCCCGTCTTGGCCTCCCAAAGTGCTGGGATTACAGGCTTGAGCCACCGCGCCCGGCCCTTCTGACTCTTGAATGAAAACTACACAGAGTCAATGACTTTTCTTTTCTTACTGACTTTTCTTTTCTTACCGTTCTCACATAGTAGAAATTCTCATATACATTTCTAATAAGAAAAATAATCTTAGTCAGCAAGTAACATATTCAGCCTTATTTATCATCAAACTACACCTAAAATTAAAGCATTTCCCCTCACTTCATGTAGGTTTATTGCTGCCTGCAGTGTAAAAAGAGGTGTGGTCAGCTGCTTCTCTCTTTCCTCACCTAGTGACGCTCCTCTTCCTCTAAGTGTCCTCTTGGTTGGTATGGTGGTGATGGTCTAACACTGGCACTATCTAGACCTGAAAGGTGTTTAAATCTGGCATGTTACCTTCATGAGGTGCCTTGGGGGGCAGCTGTGTGTTACTCGGTATCTATGAACAGCAATTTTCTTGAGCTGTGCAAAGACATCCCTTTCTAGCAGGTTGCCTATGACTGCTAAACTTCTAAGCACCCAGTATTACACCTAGTGATTCTTTTAGTTAAGATTCTGCTTTACTAGGTGGTCCTCTGGGGCAGAATCTAAGTAGCCCCATCCCAACCTTGCACCAAGGCCACATCATGTCTACGGTATGCACCAATGGATCCTTTGCCCTAGCACCCTCTGTGTGACCAGAATAACCATCTTTCTTTTCCTTCATCTTAGACTGATAAGTATTCCATCAGTCCATTGCATCACATACATTTTTCAAAATGCATACCAAGCTCTCTTGTCATGTTAAAGCTCATTCTTTTAATATTAAGCTAAGGGAAAGATCTTTTCCTTTCTTTATGGGGCAGGGAGTTAGGCTCATAACACACCAACACTCTATTGAGAAATCTCTATTACCCAGATCCTGACCTTATATCCTCAAGGTGTGAGAGAGGTGTAAATCAGTTATACCCACCTCCTTTGCAGATACTACAAGTTGGTTTTATATCTCATTTTAAAAATAACGTGGCACCTATTACTTATAAATTTTGGCTTTATATGTTTTAGTGTCAAACTGAGACTAAAAGATCTCTGATTTTAATATCTGTTACTATCTATTATATATGTTAAGATCAGGTAGAATAGGTAAGGCAAAGCAATTAGAGAAAAAGTATATCATGTAATTATAGAGGTGAAGTTCACCAGGAAGATGTAATAATTTTAAACATGAGCATTCCTAATAACATAGCCTCAAAATATAAAGCACATGTTCTTAAAAATTAAAAATAGCAATGGACAAATATGAAGATGTTCCAGGCAACTTTTACTTTTACTTTTTAACTTTTATTGTAGATTCAGGGGACACATGTGCAGGTTTGTTACCTGGGTATATTGTGTGATGCTGAGGTTTGGGGTGTGAATGAACTCATCACCCAGGTACTGAGCATAGTGACCAATAGTTTTTCAAACTTCACCCTCTCCCACCCTCTCTCCTCTAGTAGTCCTCAGTACCTACTGTTGCCATCTTTGTGTCCATGAGTATCCAATATTTAGCTCCAATTTGTTGGTGAGAAGATGTGGTACTTGGTTTTCTGTTCCCACATTAATTTGCCTAAGATAATGGGCTCCAGCCACATTCATGTTGCTGCAAAGGACATGATTTTATTCTTTTTGACAGCTGTGTAGTATTCCATAGTGTGTATGTACCACATTTTCTTTATCCAATGCACCATTGACAGACACCTAGGTTGATTCTGTGTCATTGTGGATAGTGCTACAATGAACATGTGTGTGCATGTGTTTTTTCAGTAGAATGATATACTTTTGGGGGGTATATACATAGTAGTGGAATTGCTGAGTCAAATAGTAGTTCTCTTTTAAATTATTCAAGAAATTTCTAAACTTCTCTCTACAGTGGTTGAACTAATTTCCCACCAACAGTGTATAAGAATTCTGCTAGGCAATGTTTTTTTTGTTTTGTTTTGTTTTGTTTTGTTTTTTAATAGAGTCTTGCTCTGTTGCCAGGCTGGAGTGCAGTGAGATCTTGGCTCATTGCAACCTCTGCCTCCCTGGTTCAAGTGATTCTCCTGCTGCTAGGCAATTTTTAATGTACCTCTTTTCATAATTTACAGGTTATTAGTCAAAAATGTCTGTAGGAATACAGCACATTTAAGCAACATAATTAAGAAGCCCAATCTAATGAAAATATAGAGAACTCTAAATCCAGAAACAATGTTTCTTCTTGTTTTTAAAAGTTAACCATGTTACTAGTTATAAAGCCAGCTACAATAATTATTAAAGAATCATAATCATATAAAATACATTTTCTAACCAAATTGATTATAAATAAAGCAACTAATAAAGTCATATGTATTTGAGAATTTAAAAACACACTTTTAAGTAACTCACAAATCAAAGAAGAAATATTAGTAGAAATTAGAATATGCTTAGAACAAACTGGCACTGATAACCGAAATAGAATGGGCTAAAAATTAAGAAGCTAACTTTATGGTGTAAAAACTTAAATAGAATAATTCTGATGATAGTAAAAGAGGTAAAGTTTCCAAAATAATTGTATTGGTATAATTGTGCTAAATTATATGCTAAATTATATGCTAAAACCATAAATTGACACTAGAAGGAAAGAGATTTTCAGGTTAATCTTAGTCATGAACATAGTAGTGAAAATCCCAAAAAGAATATTAGCAGTAAAAACTATAAAGTATTATAAATTACAACCAAATTGAGTTTGTACTAAAAATGCAAGTGCAGTTTATGTTGAAAGGTGTTCATTGTTAACCAGGCATAGTGGCACATGACTGTGGCTCTAGCTACTTGAAAGGCTGATGTGGAAGGATTGCTTGAGCCCAGGAGGTTGCAGCTGCAGTGGGTCTTGATTGTGCCACTGCACTCCAGCCTGGGTGACAGAGTGAGACCCTGTCTGAAAAGGAAGGGGAACATCACACACCGGGGCCTGTCGTGGGGTAGAGGGAGGGATAGCATTAGGAGATATACCTAATGTAAATGACAAGTTAATGGGTGCAGCACACCAACATGGCACATGTATAAATGTGTAACAAACCTGCACGTTGTGCACATGTACCCTAGAACATAAAGTATGATTTTAAAAAAGAAAGAAAAGAAAAAAAAAGGCATTCATTGAATAGATGCATTAATTCATTTAACAGACAAAAGGTTAAAATCATATTATTTAAGAGATCCAAAAAAGCATTATACTTCAACAACTTTGATGATAATAACTTAGCCAACTAGAAGAGAGAAATCCTCTGGAAATAGAAGTTCCTTTACTTGATAAAGTGTGCCTATTAAAATCTATTAAATAATGTTGAAATGCTAACTGGAACAGTAAGGAAAGTAAGTCAAGAAATAAAAAGAAAATCTATAAGATTTGAAAGGGAAGAAACAAAACTGTATTTATATAGAAAAGCTAAACAAATCTAGAGATCAATCAATAGAATTAATGAGAATTGCTGGACATGAAATCAATATCCCAAAGTTAATTATATCTTATACTCTAGCAACAGAGGGAAAATATATTTTGTTAAAAAAGTAGCATTTTCTATATTAACAAATATATAAGGAATTGAAGAATAAACATTATATGGGCCAGGCATGGTGCCTCATGCCTGTAATCCCAGTACTTTGGGAGGCAGAGGCAGGTGGATCATGAGGTCAGGAGTTCGAGACCAGCCTGGCAACATGGTGAAACGCTGTCTGTACTAAAAATACAAAAATTAGCCAGGCATGGTGGTGCATGCCTGTAATCCTATGTACTCAGTAGGCTGAGGCAGGAGAATCGCTTGAACCCGGGAGGCAGAGGTTGCAGTAAGCTGAAATCGTGCCACTGCATTCTAGCCTGGGTGACAGAGCAAGACTCCATCTCAGGAGGAGGAGGAGGAGGAAGAAGAAGAAGAAGAAGAAGAAGAAGAAGAAGAAGAAGAAGAAGAAGAAGAAGAAGAAGAAGAAGAAGAAG